>NW_016690412.1:1068783-1103413 GCF_001604755.1 Lepidothrix coronata | reverse complement strand
TTGGGGTCTACCACTTTTCAGCCTCTGGGGGAAAAACCAAGGTCCAAACCACCACAAGCTTTATTTGGTTTTTTTTCTCATGCCTCTGTAGAACTTATAGGGACACTTTGGCTGTGTTTACTAGTCCATTTTCAGTACTATTTTAAGACTTTAGGAGCCAAATATGACAATGTATATTCATTTTTAACTCCTTCTTTGCATGTGTTCTCCAAGAAAATGCAAAGGGTTACATGCCTTCCATTGAGGAATGAAGAATCAAGACCAGTCAAAGACAAACTGGGTAAAAACAATGGCTTACATCTGTCAAGCAAAATAATTCTCAGTTCCTACCATAAAAACACCCAATGATTCTTTACTCATTTACTTTACTTAAGCTGTGTAGTGGTTCACACAAGGATGAATACTCTAGCAGATACCACAATTCCTATTGTGCAAATTCCAAACATAAGTACTCCCTGTGGCTTTCTTCAGAAAATGTTAACCAGATTAGAAGAGGAAGAATTTTACCTACTCTGTAACAAGCCCTTATCCCATCTTTCAGAATACATTGCTTAAAAAATGACATATTTTATCTTTTTCAGTAACTGTCTTTCCAACCTTCTATGAACTTTCTTCTACCTAAAGTGTTCTCGCTGCTTGACTTCTGGTTTTATCTGAATATTGGAACAAGTATGGAACATAAAAATATATTGCTGGAGAACACGAAGGATCTGATGGGGGATGGAATGACCAAAAAAAGCACATACAACTTTCATGGCAGGCTTTCAACTTGGTTAAAGAGTAACAGATACACTGCAGAACAGTTAAATATGAATACAGTGCTTCCTTACAGTTAGGCTGAAAATTTTGTAATCACTTAGGTTATGATAATTCACTGACTGTAAGGTCATTAATAGTTGTTTGTTACCTGTTCAATATGAAATAATGTAATTTCCAAGTGAACCTTCCTCATGAAGAGCATCTTTCAACATCTTACAAGTTTATACAACAATATTATATTCTTACATATGTAATTCTGCATGTTCTGGGGCAACAGGGAAAATCATATCTTTGGCCCCACATGACTTACCAAAGATATACCTTTTCTGTTTGCATGGTTTTCCTTCTGCATTATGGACTCAATATGTTAGCTGGCAGAGGCAGGTAGAAGTATGAATGATGCACTAGCTTCAAGTAAGCCAGTAAGATTGTGAATGTATATCTGTTTTACACGTGCAATTTGGGCAAGCAGTGGTTTGTGCTTGCAGAAGGTTGTCCTGAAAACATAAACTATTTCATTTTTTTTCCTAGTACAGCTGGAAAATGGATGAGCTCAGTGAAATACTTAAAATTTTTTAAATGTACAGTTTCAAATCAGGAAGCTCTAGTCCTGTGTGTATCAAATCAGTCATTAGATGCACTTCACTGTAGTAATTCTTGTCTATAGGTACAGAATGATAGGAGGCAGGAACTAGTCAGTCAACTGTAATCACTGTTTAAATGGAAAGATCTGAGAGACTGAATTTTTTTACTTGGACTTGGGTAGCATAATTCTGATGTAACCCATACTTGTCAAATTCTGTTTTAATTCCACTTTGCTTCTACAAACAGCTATTTCTACATGCCTTCAATGAGCCACATCCACTAGCTTGAGCATCAGAGATGGATAGCCTGAGGTTGTCCTGCAGGTTTTCATTTTATCATTGTACAGGCACAGCATGGTATGCCAGGTACAACCGGTGTAAGCAGGATTCCAGCATCTCCATCATACAGTAAGCTCCTGTCAGCAAAAGATCTTTTGCAGTGATACACTGCTTAAATTTGACAAAGAACATAGATTGTGTAAATCATGCTGTTTTCATTGATTAGAGTTTGAGACGGCATTAGCCCTCCTTAAGGCTCCAGAAATCACTTCCATAGGGGTGAGTAGTACAAGAAATGTTTAGTGAAGCTTTTCATGGATTAGCTCTTTGTTAGAGGATAAAGTATTTTTACACATACAGATATGAAAGCGATAGTTATACTTGGAGGTTTGGGGAGAGGTGGTGCCTCCCCTGAGCATTTGTTTACTATAACCCCGCAAAGGTTAATTTTCATTTACATTTTACAGATATATATTGACAAGAAACTTTGAAAGATGTCTTGTGTTATGGCAACTGTATTAGTTAAAAAAGTACTCTGACTGGGGTGAAACTTCTGTGTAGAAAAGAGAGGTCCAAGTTTAGAATTAGAAAGTGATTCCCACAGTTACTTTAGGTTTATCATTGCAAGGGCTCTAAGGAAAGATGTTTACAAAAAATTTAGGGGGTTTTGGAACTGGTTTTGTTCACTTTTAATGTGTATCTTCTGATTAGTAGCTGGACTTCTGTGTTTTAACATTATTGTGAAAGCTTTCCTCCCTGAAAAAAAATGATACTCCCTTTCTGCTTGAGGAAATATGTGATTTACTCTGGTTTTGAGCTTCAGGGCCAGTGCCTAATTTTCTTTTTATCACATTCCTAGTTCCATAGTAAGCAATTTCATTTGGCTTCACTGAACTGAAATTCTTTGGATATCGTAATTATAAACTGTACATTATGACTTCCTACATTTATTTTTAAAGAGAGAGATTATAGTGTGTAGTTTTAGACTGCTTTTATTGTCTATGAGTTTATTAATGTTTGTATATGTAAACTCTTCAGCTGATAGACTATCAATGGAAAAAGAGCCAAACATTATATATACTGAAATTCAAAAGCACAGCATAAAGTTGCCAAAATAAAATTGCTAGCACACCTTTATCATGTTTTTATTACCTCATACTTCACTCTAAGAAACATATTTTCAACCAAGTTTTATATGAAACAGATCAAGGCATCTCATAGCTCTGCAAAAACTCATAAATGGGGTTCAAATTATCCCATAGCAATTCAGAAGACTGTTTTGCTTCTAAGCATTGTGCAGAATTGTTTCTTCTTTCACTAACAGTCTGCAATAATTAAGAATAGATTGTGATTGTGAGCAGGGGTGCAATAATTTCATGTTGCAGTGCCATCAGCCTGTCCATAGATTGTCTGCAACTGTGAAAATCCTTCACTGGGAAGACCTTTCATGACTGCTTTTTCAAGTTTGAATCTGCAAGTAGTGCTGTATAAAATGCCTGCATCCGTACCTCACAATCTATTTCCTGCTGTTGGGAAAAGTGGCACGTGCACAAAGTTGTTTCCCTCAGGTAAGGGAATCCTTTAATACAGCAGGCAAAGCAATCCCTGGGATTCTTCATAGTTCCTACCACTGATCTCCAGAAGCAGAGAACTGGGACTCTGGTGCAGCTTCACAGTGTCTCGATGATGCCATTTCAACTCCTCAGGGATGGAGAGCAGAGAGGATGCCTGGTCCTTGAGTGAGTTAGTGCACACTTTACACCATCCCATCACTTTGTGGTGTGCAGTGTTTAGGGTTTGGCTCACAAGTTTTACACATTTATACTTTTAAGTTTGATGCATTTGTCCTAGACTCCTTTTATAGTTAAAAAAAAATGCAAATCATATAGACAGTTCAGCTGGTCTGTCATGGAAACCTGCTTCCAGAGATGGATAATCTGCTCCAGCACCCATCTTCCTTCTGCTTGAATCTTTTGTTTCGCTCTCCAGGCAAGATGCAGTCTTTCTTATCCAGGTCTGCATTGTCCTTTAATCCAGCTTGCACCTCAGTCTTTCTGCAGGTGCTGTACTTGCATTAGTTGTCATCTGCCTGGTTTGGGGAGCAAACATGAACATGGTAGGGGGTTCAGGAAGCCATAGGGGTGACTTTCTGGGTCTGAGAACTAGTTTACCCTGTAGGTGGCAGGGGAACATTATTCTTCAGGCTCTGCCTGTTTTTGGACAAGACATAAAAGTACATTTTCAAAGGTACTCAGATGCCAGGTGGAAGGACTGTTCTCTCAAATGAGACTGGAGTAAAATGACAGTGAATATTGTTAAAATTGTCCATGTTGTTTAACTGAGGCACATGACCATGCAGTGAAGTCACTGCAGAGCTCTTCAGTTCATCCAAATTACTTGTCCATCCAGCAAGGAAATTTATAAATTCCTGCACTGGAGGGTATTCTGAACAATGTCCCCTTTTTACTATAGACATGGATATGTTTCACCCATAATTTACATCTCCATTAGCAAAGCATGTAAGGATGCAACTCTTCCATATACCCCTCAAAACGACTACTGGTGTCAATGGACACTGAACACAGATAAAGGGGAGAATTTAGTTAATATTTGCAAACCACTTTGGAGTACTTGGGCATGAAAAACATCATATTGGGTAAATATTATTTTCATTCTGAGTTAAATCCTGAAATCTGTACTTTAAATGTTGTAATTTCTGAGCTGAGGCAGATATGTGCATATGAAAAGATTTTATTTGGACTAAATTTGCTTGCTTACTTGTTGATCCTAAGTGAAATGAAGACTTTTTTTGTTTGGCTTGGCTGAGGATAAAAATGCAACAACTCCCCTTCCTACCTCTGGTCTTCTTGTTTTCTGTCTGAAAAGTGCAGGCCAGCACAGAAAGAAAATCAAATTTGAGTTTGTTGATAGTAAAGAAGGACCAAATGTCTTATATTTTGACATTTATTAACATAGATTTGCCTTTTAAGACATGTTGCTGTCGTTGTGTAAACCAGATGTTTAACCTGACTGCTTTCATCTACCCTTTTCTAGGAACTGGGGTACCTCAGTAGTTGGACTGTATCATAGCAATGCCCAGTGGTGACATTACACACTGGAGATGACTTTATTTATGTAAAACTTGCAGATTAAGTTGAAGGTGAGGCTTCTTCTGGAAAAGTGGGATATATTCTTCCACAGACCACTGATTTTGTGGAATATGTTTGTGTTTGACTATCAGAAAAAAACCCCAAGTGATTCCTAGTAGAGAAGTGTTGCTGAAGCACCTTTGTCTAGACATCATAGCTTTTATCTCAGAATGGAGAGTTGGAGAGAATTATCAGGTCCACAAACATACTGAAGAGCATAGTACCTTCCTCTTGCTTTTCAGGTCTTTCCGTTCTTATCTTTACATATGTTCCCTTTTTACACTGTCTGCAGTGAGTATATCATTTACTGGTTAATAAGTTGTCTGACAAGATAGCCACTTTGTACCTAATTGTTCAGTTTATTTATGTATTATTGATGAGCCTAGACTTGAACTCTGCTTTCCTTAGAGACTGCTTGATGAATCTGTTGGCTAATCCTATCTAAGGAACTGAATTACCTGATGTAGCATAACACATGACATTGCTTTTGCTTTGTATTCTTAAAAAGGAGCTGGTTATACATTTTCAATGAGCAGTGTTTAACAGTAAGAAATAAAATCAGATACATAATTCACATTGCTCTCTATGTTAACAAAAGATCTTCAGTGATGCACTGTAATGGATAAAATACTTCCTCAGCTTTTAAATCAATGTTCTGACTATTTTAGCTTGTAAGGGCCGATGTAACTAGAAGAGTTTCAGAACTGCAAAATCTTGATTATGAGTAAAACATATTAGACAAGTCAAAAACCTTGTGTATTACTAATATGATCTGAAAATATTGAAAGTTAATCTCCTTATACTTTCTAAGGCAGTAGTTACTATTTCAAACGAATGAACAAAACACCAAGCTAATTTGCTATCAAAACATGAATCTAATGACAGCACATTTTTGTAGTCTGGTATTATTTCTGAACTTTTGACTTGTAGGCACTGACATAAGGGAAATTTGGGAGTATTACAAGAACTGTAAAGCACAGGAAGAAGCATTGATACTGTATGACTAGCTTTTTATGAATTCATCTATTAAGACACAAAACAGATTGTTGCTGACACTAAAAGAGATTGTGTGCTGAATGCATGAGCCCATTTAATGTTTTTCCTAAAAATGAGAAAGAAAGCAAACTGCACCTCAGGTAGAGCTTACTTTCCTGAACTTGATCAATGAATGTTGTACTCAGCCTTGAAATCAATTGAATTATACCAGTATAGACACAGACGAGTACCCTGGTACCGGCCCCATCTGTGAAAAGGTGTTTAATTCTGAATTGCATTCAAATCAAGGACATTTTGCTCCATAAGCAAATATATGATTATTTCAACTGGTGCTTTGTTTGCCTTTTAATGTGGGAGAGAAGGAGCCAAATATGGTTTTGGAAATATTTATGCAGCTGTTGTGTTTGTGCTGGGGTTGTGTATCCGCAAATCTGAGCACAGTTTGCCCATTTGATTTTTTTTGCTCCCTCTTTAGTGGTTTGGTTTGAGGGGTTTTTTTATTTGTTTTTTTTGAGCTTTTTTGCCTAACAAACACAGAATTAAGTCCTTCTAGACTGGAAAGTTTGTTTTGAAAATGCATTTGACCATGTGAAGAAAGCTTTTTCTGAGTATGCATAGTAGAGACATATTCTTAGGTATGACCATTGAAGCTGTAGATTTCAGTGGGTTGTTCCATAACTTTAAAACTGTTAATATGCATTTCAGTCTTCCAAACACACAGAACATTTTAAAATAAAAATTATTCAAGCCATTTATTTCAAGTTTAATGTGCACTCATTTAATGGTCTTTTGGCATAGAAGATTATGATAATTTTCATAGCAGATTTTATCAAATCCTGAGGACAGTGTATTAATAATTCAGTAGCTTATACAGAGAGGTGAGAGAATATAATATAGAGCACTAAAATGATAAGGCATATTTTCCGTGACATTACTGTTATAGAGTATTTTCATTGATCAATCAAAAGGCTAGAGTCTGACTAGGCTATGAAATTGCTGAAGTTAAACAAAAATTATTGTACAATTGGGTAAAAGAGAAGCAGATATTGTGATGCTGTTGGGAAAATGAAACATCAAAAGCTAATAAGAAGGCATTTTTATATCATAAAAGCATAGGAACAGCTCCATCAAGCTTTAATCACATCGTTATAATATACATTTATTTAAAAATTATGTTATCTCATTAACAGTGGTTATATCATAGATTGTTATAATTACAGTAGGATTAGCAAATACTAAGTTCTGTTTCTATTTCAGTGCACTGAAGCACAGGCTGCACTGTGTGAATTGTTGGATTATCTGTATTTCAAGAGGTTTGTTTTTACATTGGTGTCATAGTCCAGTTCAAAACTGCTGACACCCACTTTGCAAGGGCTGATAGTTTAATGCCAACCAGAGGTGAGGAGAGCCCATGGTCACCTTGTCCATAACTCCTCTTGTAGCCATGGGGTGCAGAGTACCCCATGTGTCCCTCTGGGCAGCTGCAGGTGGAGAGTCACTGCTGATAAATCACAGTCCTTCTGCAGCCTGACTGGCCAGCAAGAAGCCCAGCCCAAAAGTCCTTTCATGGTAAGTGGTGAAAATGAAGCACTTCCCTCCTGTCTCTGCATGGTCAGTATAACAGAGTTCAGCTGGTTTCACTGCATTCAGGGGCTTCTGAGATACATTAGGTTGGAAGTTTTGAAGTGACACAGTCTTGCCAATATTCATTTTACAAGATGATAATTGCCCATTTTTCTTAAAAAAACTTCTCGGGCCCTGAATATGATTTCTGTTCAAAAATGAAATGACTGATACCAGCAAATAACGTCCTGTGAGAGAAAGCAGTCAACTAGATATGAGAGAGATGAATTCAAGTCTACATCAACAAATATTTTTAGGAAGTTGGCAGCCACAAGAAGTGATATAGGAAGACACATGTGGTGCACAACTGGTGTGGCAAGAAATGGCAGAAAAGGACTGACCAAGGTTTCCCACAGTGCTATTGTGCGCTTGAACTGGCACATTCTTCTGGTGAAAGTGTCTTTTTAATTTCATGTAAACATTTAAAAGTTAGTTTCATCACAAGATTCTTCTTGGAAATACTTTATTTGAAGAAAATATAGAGCTCTGACTTGGACCAAAATCCACGGACCTTAGATCTTCAGCATTTTTCATAAATCATATTATGTACCCTAATTATCAGGCAACTTTCCATGCTAGCTGTATAAGTCAGGATAAGCTTTCAGAGGTTTCAGTTATTAAGGGGTGCATTTTCTAAATAAAGTGTGCAGGGAGAAAGAGGTTGCATACCTGTGGTCTGGATGAACCCTAGAAATAGAGAAACTGTTCAGGTTGATCCATGGCTAGCTAGAGAACTCCATTCATTTTGGACAGCACATGAGATGGTGCAATGGACATCAGGAAAGGCAAGCACTCAAGTGGTTACAAATGAAGAAATGTTTGGAAAAAAGCATCTCGACAGAGGAGGTTAAAGGAATTCAAAATTGACTCTCTGAAGATGAGGATGGAGTATCTGTCTTTAATTATGTTCACGAGCAGTAGTAAAAGGTAGTAATGATCAGAAGTCATTAGCTTCAGCAGACTGGAGGGATGGAAGAAAGTCTTAAGATAAAACAGTCAAACAGCTGAAGAGTTTGAACCAAAAGGGGAAATGCATGGGAACACTGTTGCTGGAGTTGTATCCAAGGCAGGAGTTGACAATAAGCTTTTTTGGATGCTGCGTGAAACCCATTCTGCTGTTACTCAGGGGATGGATTTGCCCGCTCAGGGAGCTTCCTACCAGCTCTAATGTGATTGCTTCATGCTGATATGCATGGCCTCTTGGAAAGACAGCAGCCATGGTGCTGATAATGCCAGGTTTGAGTAACTTTTACTATCTGATTTGCTGTGAGGAATGCACAACAATAATATATTTAGAGTGTAGCAGTAATATTAGATTCAGAGTGTAGTAGCAGCCAGTGCTGAGGGTGGCACTCATTCTTCAAGCAGGAGGGAGGAGGAGAAGGGACATTTTTTGTCTTTAAAGGATTTTGATAAGACAGTGGCAGGTACAGCTGTATCTTTCTATTTTAGCTCTTTACCTTTAAAACTTGGAAAAAAATTGAAATGTATTTGCATGGGCTTTTTTTCTCTTAAAAGAAAATATATCAAGTGTATAAAGAAAACACTGTTGCAGACTTTAAAAAAAACACTCTTATGAGTGCCACTTGAGAAAATAGAAACAAAAGATGAAAACAGTCATGGAATAAATTAGTCATAAAGTGAACTTGAAGGTCAAATTTTGTCTTAAAAGGGTAGAGATAACACTTAGAATTTTTGAGAACCGATAAGTGATTTCACATCAAGGACACTTCTTCACCGAAGTTGGTAAAAAAAAAAAGTACAACAACTTTTCCTCTTCTGCTTTTAAATAATATTTTAAACATTTCTAACCACATTTACTCTTGAATGACCAATTTTAGGATAAAATACTGCGGAGTTCTCTACATTGCTCTGTCAGTGTATCTCAGCTTGATTTGTAGATGATCCTAGCAAAGGAGTGAGTCAATCTACAAGCCTTGTCACGCTTCTGAATCTGTTGCAACTTTAAGTGTAAAAAATCATGTTGGTTCAGATTCTTCTGAACATTCATGGGGCTCTGTCTTCTTATTTGATGCAGGCAGGGAAATAAATGTGTGTGACATTCTTAATGAAGATAATCCTCTTGAAATTAATGAAGCTACTCGTATCCCGGAGTAAATGTGGATGGGAGTAAGATTGTCCACATGGCTGCCAGAGTTGCTGTTTTGGTAAACTACTATTCTGTATCAGCCCCACAACACCCTTGTCATTTAACAGATGTCCATGTTTTTCTAAGTCCTTGCAATTAGTCATTTCTGTTATCACTCTCTACAGGTCTGAATTAGTTCTATCTAATGAGATCCCATCAGACTGTGCTAAATAATTTGGTTTATCAGAAATTTAAGCTGATTTTTTCCATTTGAGTTTGGTACGTACTTAAATATTTTATGCCTGTTCCTGTAAATGTCTGAGCTCTTGGGTCCTATTTTATCACATAATTGAATGAGTCCTTGATTTTAAATACTCTCACACTGTCATCCCTTTCAACAGCATAATTTTAATGCGTGTTGTGCACGTGATCAAATGACCTGCTTCATTGGGCTAGAATGCTTAAGTTCTTAGATGATACTTTTTAAAATTGGATATCTAAGTATGGAGTAGATAAAAAAAATATTTCTACATATGTCATTTCCCCCTTACTCTTTCAAACATAAGGCATCGCAGCATTCAGGCGAGGTTGTTTAGTTATCTCGCATTTGTTACCTTTAGTTTGCTTCTCAAGACCCTCTGTCATAGGATTTTTGGAATAGTAGTGACATTTTGCTTGTGTTTTTTTGGTTAATGTTGTTCTGGTCCTTTTTATTTCTAAGGTTCTGCTGTGCAGTAGGAGATGTACCTACTCATAGGAACTATATGTATCCCATTCACTCTGTAAATAACACAGTAGATCAACCTCTGTCCATGTATCCCTGCACGCAGCTCCTGCTGTAGTTATGCAAGGGAGTGGTTTTGTCCTAGTTATGCAAAACTGATTCACTACAGTCCATGGAGCCTCTCTTCTATGATACTGCAACACAGGGGATTCTGCATGTGGATATATAAAAAATGCTTTTTAGTCATCTGTGTGCTCTCTGTAGATCCATTTTATTAAGCTTTCCAGTGTTTTATTACATAATCCACCACTTGACATGATGAGGCAGATATGAACATTGAAAAAAATTACTCTGAAACTCAAAGAAGATACCTATTTCCTTACCAGTCTACCAGTTCTTGATCCAGTTCCTGTCCAAATGGCAATGGCACAATTCCCTTCACCTTCCATGATGCAGGATAAGACCTTGTCATGAAACTGGCCAGTTCTGTTGGTGTTGGAAAATATTCCAAGCCTACCAGGTTAGACAAATTTCCTCAGTTATTGTGGGCAGAAAAAGAAGAGTCTAATCTTAGTTGTTTAAACCTTTCCACCTTATCACCCAATTTCCCCAGTGGGTGGCTACATCTATAATTTAGTGTGGACTGAGTAAAATAATAACAAAAGCACTTGCTACTTTGATCTTGGTATGTTTATTTAATGAGTGTTCAATACACAAGAAATAGTTTATCATAGGAGTCCAGACTACAATACATTGGTTTTGGTTTATTTTATTTTATTTATTTTTATTAATTTTTATTATTTTGTTGTATTTTATTTTATTTACACAGTCAAGGTTAAAAGGAGCAGGAGCCCAGCTGAGAGAGTTCAGAGTTCATCTCTGCGTGTTCACTGTCTTCCATTTAAATGTACACAAAGGACTAATACAGTACCCGCTCTCCCCTGGGCTGTCTTTGATACACTCTGCTGTGCCTGGACTCTGCCACTCCTCCTATCAGTCTGATTCTACTTCTTTTAGCCCGCTGTGCTCAGCACTGTAACCTCATTCAGCTAGTGCTCTGCATGCAGGCTAACAACTTCAAGGCTCTGTCAGGCATTGACACATGCAGGCTCCAAGCGGGAAGCTAAACACTCCCCTTCACCTTCCCTGCAGTTCCACATTAACCTCTATTAAGTGTAGGAAAAACACAAATGCTGTAGTGCCATCATTCAGGTTTTAACTACCGGTGTATATTTAGATATTCAGCCCACTCTCCACCTATGAGAACATACTCAGCAAACCCTCTGGCTCCTCCCTTTCTCTCAAGGAGAGCGGTAAGTAGTGAGTTAGCTTGAAGAATGCAATGGGAGAAGGTCTGGTTTGGGTATTTATGGCACAAGCATGAAAATCTGAGAGAAAACTTTGACAGCACTGCCTGTAATTTTTTGAGGCAATAGTAGGTGTTATAAATGGAAAATCAGGGCAAAATGGTCTCATTTGAGGAGAATTATGCAGGGTATTTACAAAACATGTCCTCTTTGAAAGCCAGGTGGTAGAAAAGGCACAGTGCAGTGCTAGTCTGCAAGCCTTATCACACTTCAATCTGAATGGATCAAAGTCTGTTGGGTGCTCTGGGCAGGGAGAGTTTTGCCGTTGTTCCTGGCTCTTTCTAAGTATAGGAAATGTCTGACAGTGTTTCCTTGTGAAGCTGCACTCTCTCCCGCTCTGGGACCCGCTGCCAGTGCTCACCCACCTTGCAGCTCCCACTCTCTGAGGAGCCACTGAGACCGGGGCAGATTCTTTCCCAACTCCGATATGCCTAGCCCACATCTCACCCTACTTGGATACAACATGCCCCATATTCCTCATTCAGACTCTTTGGACAACATGGAAGAAAATGAAAGGACAGGAGGCATAAAGGATTTTCCTAATACTTTACTACTGAAAACAAGTCACAGAAATAAAATTGGTAACAATAATAATCTTGAGACATGCCATCTCCTTGCTAATGCTTGGCTCATCAAACGTTCTGCAACCTGGAGGGCTCCTAGTGTTCCAGGTGGGACAGGAGTCCTCCATGTCCTGTCACTCTGCAGTAATCACCTTTCTTTGGCCATACAGGGACATCCAGCTCTGCAAAGAGTTTGACTTCTTTTTGCCATGGTGCTCCATTCAGGCATTTTTACCTAATCTCAGCCTTCCAGTACTCCTCTTCTGATAAACAAACCTGGAAAGAGGGAGGGAAGATGGCAGAACAATCAAAGTTGATAGTACTAGATTGTTTTTTGACAATAGTCCTTCAGTGAGGTGTCGAGCCCCTTTCCTGGGAAGGATGCCTGTCTGGAATGCATTACTGTACCAAATTTAAATGTCTTCAGTACAGCATATGAAATGGAGTTCAGGAGACAAAATGGAGTTTCAATTTAATACAAACATACCACTTTGCCAAACTGTGTCAAGAAAGGAATTTTCCATCATGTATAATGTTTACAAAGCATCTCTGTTTTTATCTTTAATGGCTACTGTAACAAGATCAACTGTTTCTTTAGCATAGCCATTTGATGATTTATGTTGTATGCCATCATTATTTTAGTCTCATTTCAGCAGCTCTGAGTAAAATAAAATACCACTCTTTGTCATCAAGGAACCTGAGACAATATCCACTCTTGGCATTTGGTTTAAAATAAACAAAACTACCTATTTTGAAAGATTTTTTAGGATTAGTGGCTTTTAGATAATGTAAGCTACAAATGATATCTATAAGCTGTAAGTAGTAAAATCACTAAATCATTAGAAATAAATAATCTTTTTACACAATGCTATTGCAATATCTTCTTAAACATAATGAATTGTGTTGGGGCACCATCAGAGTGTGCTAAACTATGATTAAAAGGTATAAATAAAGTTTAAATTTAGGCCTAAATCTATCTTCTAGTTCCAATCAAAGATGGGACAAATTTGTGTTTAGATTATATGATTAATAACACAGGCTTTGAAGGTCTGTAACATCCTTTGAAGAAATCGGGATGTCAAGTCCAAAGGCTTTATCCAGAAGCTGAACTTATTAAATACAGCGTCTTTTACCAATTTCATCACTTTTCCCCTCACTTCTTCTCCTTTAATCTTTACATTTTAGGATATCATTGTTGAGAAACAGTGGCTGAAGTTGCTTTCCCTCCACACCTCTGTCCCACGCTTGTTTTGGCATCAAAACCCATATGGGCTAGTATTCCTTATACTTCCCTGCCTACACTGCAGTTGCACAAGATGCAGTATGCTCTTCAGTGTGAAACAGAAGAAACTCAAAGATCCATGTGCTTGATTTTTTTTTCTTTTACATGGCTAATATAACTATGCTTGAAGAACTTAGATTGCACACACACACACATATATATATATATGCATACAAAGAGGAAGCAACTATGCAATTTCCTGAAGTCAAAAACTGTGGATAAAAAAGGAGCCAAATAACCCCTCACTTCTCTAAATAACAGCGAAGAAGTGTGACGTAGCAAGAAGATGGAGATAGAGGGGTGAAATTTCATTCTCCCAATAATCCAGATAGCACAGGTGATCCTGGCAATAAAGACAAAGTGACTTGGCATAGAAGGTAGCCTATGGAGGGGGGAGGATGCAAAGTTAGGCTGGAAGCCTCTGGTGAACCTGTGCATTCATGTGGTAGCTGTCATCTAAACTAGCTACATGAAGCTAATGCAGGTATGTATCTGCATTTATAATCACTGTATATACACATACAGTTAGCAGTATATAAATATAGTTGGTTTCCAGTTATTTTCTTTGGCTCTCAAGCCCTTCTAGTTTTTTTCTGCAGTCTTGCACCGTTCTTTTTCAGGAAAATTCCAAATTTTCCTGTGTCTCAGTTGGAGTCACCATGAGAAATTTTTTTTTTTCTGTTTGTTTTCTGTTCAACCTGTTTATAATGTCTCTGTGTCATAGTCCATGTACGATGTTTTTCATTTAAAGCCCATCAAAATGAAAAAAACATACCATTCCTGCAAGCTTTTTTACTTCATATTCATTACTATAAATGCTGGTAGAGTTTGCTGCAACCTAAATAGGAAGATGAAAACAGGCTTCCTGGCCATGACTACATTGTATGACCCTGGTGTGATGCCACATTAATGGGAGACAGAAGCCAGCTTTGGATACTGTAAAACAGCTTTACCACTCCAGACATTTGCTGAACTCTGTCATAGCTCTTGCATCAGTTACAGTCAGACAGTGTTTATGTAATTACATCCCTAACTTCTATGAGTAAATTGCATTTAATAACAGCTGTTGGGTACTTTGTGCATGTTGGGTTGTTGAACATTACAACTTGTCTTACAAAGGGTCATTCTAAGGGAGACTCTAACTGGCCATGCCATAGTGTTGCCTGTGTGTTTTATTTATAATAATCATTTAAATAAAGAATATGATGCAATTCTGATTTTATATTAGAACTAGCTCCCAGCTATATTTCTTTTCATATCACAATGCAGTAATATTCTTAGTTTGCTCTCACCCAAACTTCTCATGCAGTTACACTTTAATATGAAAAGAAATGTTGTCAAGACTAGTTATTATCACACATCAGAACATTGTATTAGCATTCACTTTTAATGGATTAAAATGAAAGATTTTGAAATCTGCTCTTAATGATACTGAAGGTTCTTGGAGACACATTGGGAAAGCTTAAATGAAATGTCATATGATATATATACATCATACATAGGTTCATAAAAGACAGTTAATTTAACTGCCTGCCTTTGTGTTTCATCTGTTCTGTTTGGATGAATCATCCACAGGTTAAGTGATGCTTGTGCAGTTTCTTTGCTTGAAATCGAGCACAGTGAATGCCAAGAAAGTTTAGGGAATACGAGGTTCTTGCAGAACTGAGGATGATAAGTAAAATAAGACAATTTTGGAGGCCTAGAGTATAACCTGGAAGGAAACTCTGGTTGTTGAAGACATCTTTGAGTCATATCTGCTGATCTTTTGACTCACTGTCGGATATGAGTTGTTCAAAGTGCTGTTGCATACATCACTTCACTTATAAAGCTGAATTCCAGGTGGATGTAGTATAAGTTAAGCTGTCCTGGTGGACTTGTTGGGAGATGCCATGCTGCAGAGCCTGTTACAAAGCATGTTACAAAGCAGTCTGTTAAAGGTGGAATGATTCAATACTCATTTCTGGGGCTTAGGGGCATGTTTTGGAAGCTTCTGAACACATGGAAAAAACATGGATAGAACTTTCCAGTTGATCAAATTGTTGGCATTTTTTCTCAGTTTATTGTTTTGATGTGAGTTTGCCGTATTTGGCAAGGTGGAGAAGGTGGGCACACAGTGTGCTGCATCAGTGTTTCTGAACTTCTTGTTATTGAAGGCTTGTGTACCCTTTTTGTGGCTGGGTTGGGATGTACAGGTCATCTCTATTCCACGCTGCTTTGATAGTTGGGAAAGGGGATGATGAATAAACAAATCAGCATTGAAGTAAATATTTTGTTGTACTTCGGTATACAAAGATCATAATGTCGCTCTTTTGTAAACGTTTTAGTAAACATTGAAAACTTGAAGGAGGTATCTCCTGGCAATATCTTCTGTTCGAAGTGCATGTGTATATGCTTCATCCTTTGAGTTTATGGATGTTTTTCAGGGTCATATCCGAAGTCTTAGGAACTGCCAAAAAGCCATGCACCACGCTGCACTAGACTGAGGGCAGATAATAATTTAGGTGGTGGTAAATGTGGTACAAATACTAACATGGCAACAGTGTTAGTGTCAGCTAATACATTACAGTCCATAACCTGCAAATATAAGCACGACAAAAAATACACATTGCATCAAATCTAGCTGACCTATATAACCTATTACACAACATCTTACACATACTTCTGACAAGCAGACGCTAAATATTGCACTGAATTGAATATTGAAGAAATTAAGTAATAAATCATACAGCTGCTGGGTATTTTTAGATGTTAACAGGTCACTCAGATTTTACAGACCTTATGCATCAATACATTTTTCTGAAAATTTACCCTAACAAATTAATCCCAACTGTTGCAGAAGGTAATTTCTCATTTAAGGCCAAGTCAAAAGGCCAGAAATTTTAACTTTAGGTATACTTTTTGTGTTTTAGTTTCTTTGATACATGCTCATATTCAGCCCACAGACCATGGTAGAACAAAAGCATTTCAAGAGCTACATAGAGGGCCACAAGCAACAAACAGGAGAGGCTGTGATCCAAGATCCTATCATGCCAGAGGGACCACTAATAGCAAGGCACTGATTAGGTAGGCAGATAATCAAAGAACAACACACAAAATGATGAAAATTTCTGTATTCATACAAAAATACCTTAAAGAAATTATACAAAGAATGCAGATTTGGTGATTGTGAGTTTGGGAGCAAGGACAGATGACCAAACATCCAAAAGAGGAAGTTATATGAAAGACTAGTGTACTTCATAAAGATTGTTAAGTCACAGGGTCAAGCATTATGGAAGGCAAAATAAATTCAAATGATCCTTGACTGTATCTAGCTAGTACGCAAAAAAAGAAAAATTTCTTCATGTTCATTGCAACTAAACATACACAACACAGAATTTGAATTATAGCAAAGTTTGCAAAAGAGCACAACAAAAGTATTGAAGATAATGAGGGAAATTCAAAAGAGGAGACTCAAGGAATCATGGTTTCTAGAGCAGACAGGACTACCAGAACCAGCCTTTTTAACTATCCTGTCCCTGGTATTTCTTATAAATATGATAAACGGATTGCATACGTTCCAAAAAAGATATCAAACTTCATTCTAAAATGTCTGACAAATGATGAGTTTGCTGTTGACATGGTGCTTAATTACCTCCTAAAGTAGGAACTTGTATCTTATTTCAGGGCTGAATTTCTGTAACTCCCATTTCTCAATACTAGATCTCATTATACCACTGTCAGGAAGGCTGACATCTTGCTATCAGACATCTTTTCAGGGTGTAAGTACCAATCGCAGTGATTAAGGCATCTTCAGCCTTTCGTCTGACAAGCTGAATGAGTTGAACTCCTGTAGGCCTTGCACTGGAGCACTTGCTTTCCAACCAAATGCTGTGAAGTCTCTCTTCAGAATTTCACCTGTCCATCTGAGTAGAAGAAACAATGGATTGTTTCCAGTGTGCAAACAATCCAGACACTAAAAAATTTTCCCCAAAACTCTACTTTTAATGCTTATAAATAAGAACATTGTTGAATGAGAAAGCTAAAAGAAAGGGTACATGTTAACAAGAAACAATAAAGGAACAAGCATCAAACCCTGTTTTATGATCTAATCCAACTATCTCTGTTCCATCAAAATTTGGAAATACTCTATTCCTTATGGCAGATCTGAGTCCATGGGATAATCCTTTCCCTCCCATGAAACTAGGACTTCTGACAGATAGGCTGTGACTATCTATTAAATAGCTCTGGCCAGGAAAGGCAGACCATCGACTGCTGTGCCAGGAGCTGGCACTTGTTCATTTTACTGCTGCTATTACGAGCCTTATAGCCTCTGGCAGAGAAAGAGGATGAACAGCTGGAAGCTGAAATCTTTTCAGCCAAATCAGCAAAAATTGGTAGAGCTATCTGCCAAAGCCACAGTTTAACTTTGCCACCTTGGGCTAGTTGAACATACTTCACCTGGCAGGTAGAATATCCCCAGAAGCTCAGCAGTGGTTGAGAAATGTCCGTGGGACACCTTCTGTGGGAGCAGAGCAAGCTCAGTAGTAGAGACTTCTTAAAAAAGCTGCCATGTCATCAAAAACAATGGCTCATATCCAAAATATGTCACTCTAAGCATTCACACAAGGGGTCAGGTGAAAGTTATTTCAAACAAACCTCATCACAGCTGGAAATTTGTGGTTGATGACTGGGGATGGGGATTCCTGCTGTTGTTCATTTCTACTTGAAAGGTCTGAGCAGAACTGGGACTATAGTTGCCGTGTTGGCAGTGCCACTTGGGAGGGCATAACGAGAGTTCTGCAGGGACATTTTCCAGATTATGTAAGAAATCAGTAGTTTTATACTTCTTTGTGTTGGTATAGGATGAGGCTTTCTCGATCTAGACCTTCAGATTTTAATCAACTTCTTTCTATCACATTTCCGTTATTTGTTAACTACAGCAGAGGAGAGAAAAAGAACTGAGGGAAAAAAAAAAGGAAAGAAGCTTTTGTATATATTTCCAGGAATGGTGTTTATCATTTACAGAAGGTCATTTTTGCAGTTCTGATTATGAATGTTTACTTTATTCACACGTCAAGCAAACTATCCTCTTACACCATACGGACAGGAGGTATACTGTTTCATACATTCGTATGCCTGAAAGCTGTCTGGCAATGTATTTCCTACTTTCTGATACGGGAACGTTTCAATAGGAGGGGGTTTAATTTGTTTTGAAATTTCAACTCTTGTTTTGCTCTGAAGCTAAAGTTGGAATCCATTAAGATGCATTTTAGTGCAGATTCTATTCTCATCTTCCTTTTCTCAGTAACTCTGCAATTCACTTTGTACTTCATTGCAACCAACAGCAATATGTATACACGGAGCACAAAATGAGCCATTTTGTTTTAAAACAGATTGCAGATGAAAGGAAACCATTCATTTCTTGCTTGCTAGCTGTAATTACTAGAGCGCTAATTACTCCAAATCACTGACATCCAGGGTCAATAAGGATGACAACAGGAACATCAAAGACAAGATGCACACACACAATTACAAGTCTCTAAAACCAGGCTGTAATATTACTTTATGGCAACTGTTTTTTTCAGTCAATGCTGAAAAATCAAGTTTGCTGAATGTTTACTATTATTTCCTTTGCAGTTTGACGGTGAAAACATGTATATGAGTATGACAGAGCCGAGCCAGGACTATGTGCCAGCCAGCCAGGTGGGTTAATTAATCTTCTCTGCCTTGTTTCAGATTGTAATTAAACAAATTCAAAGAGTTGCATTGCAAATGAGTGGCACTATCAGTAACTGCTGCAATCAGGAATAATCATAATTTATAAACAAAGCATTTAAGCCTTGTTTCCAGTTAATGAGATAGAGCTGATAAAACACCAGAGTTGGTGTTTATTGAAAGATACTACCTTGTTTCCTCTCCAGAATGCAAGCAGCTGTTTTGCCAGCATGATCTTTCCTAAACAGTTGTTTTACCTTCAGGAAATAAAGTCTTTACAGGTGCAGGTTATTTGTTTATCTGACTGCAGACAAGTTAATCATTATAAGCCACACATGTCACAAATAGCCTTAATTATCACTTGTAGGGCAATTGCACAATTGCATTTTTAACAGTAATCCTATGGCTGAGGAATGTTGCTAATATTACAGAATTAGCAGTGAGGTTAAGGCAATGACTTAATTTTCTGTAGCTTGCAGCCCAGGAGTTTAATGTGATGTGGATTTTTTACAACTATTTTTGAGTCCTTTTCCTTTGGGAAACGAAGCACACTAAAGTTTGATATTAGGTGCATATTAAAAAATCTTCCACCTTTCCCCTTGAATCCTAAGATACTATGAGTTTCTAAGAATGAAAGATTTTAATTACTTATTGAAAAGCAAAAAGTTTTGAAAGTTTTGGGTTGTCTACCTGTTGCTGTGTCTATATGTAGGGGAGAAATTTTTATTTACTTCATGTGTTTCAGTCAGTGGAATTTTATGCTAGTAAGAGGCAGGGATAGTGCTGCAGGTCAGTTAGACTGTGTGAGCAATTGCCATGAATAATCAGACTTGTGGTCTAGATCATACAATATTTCAGGCCCAGCAGTGGCTAGTCTTTCTAACAGAACCAGAAGGATTATGTGAAGAGCTCTCATTAGGTGGGAAATAAGTTTGCATGCATAGTAAATGTGTTTAGATAAGCTGGATGTAATTTAGAAATCAATGCTTTGGAAAGTGACAGTACATTCAAAACTAAGTGTCTCCATGAAGTAGGGTTCTTCACGTACACTGGTTCATTTGGGGGCAGGGAAGCAGGAGATTGTGTGAGATGAGTACATGGTTCAGTCAAAAAGACCATCTTAAAAATATTTCACCAGGTTGCTTCCCAGGCTTCTGTTGAAGTTACTTTAAATACCTTTAGAGACCAATAGTACTTTGCATTTAGGAATTGTGCATGATTGAACTTATTCAGCTAAGAACGCTCCAAGATCCAGAGGTAGTTTAGACTAGAAGTGTTTGATTAAAAAATGAAAAATTGTATTATTAATTTTTCTCTAACCATTAATCCAAAAACTGTACTGACAAGTTTTAGTATTATTATTAGATTAAAGCAGCCTAGTATCATCTCATTTATGCCTTAAGGGTTTGGAAGTGCAAGGGCTAATTGAATTTGTTTGAAACAGTAGAAATACAAACTCTGTGAATGATTGCTGTTATAAGGCAGCTGCTACCTTTCAGAGAATCATTATGTCTGTTTTAAATAGTTTTGAATAAAGGATTGCAAATCCACATTATACATCAGAATTATTTTTCTTCTGTTGATATTTTTGTACTGTGTATGCATGTAGTTTAAATAATTTAAATGGCATATTGAAAAATTAAGAGTATAAGTTTTAATCTTTTATGTGGTTTCTACACGTGCTAACAAGGCCCAGATCCTCCAAGATATTTATGCATCTAACACTCACTGATTTCAGTGGAAGTAAGGTGCTTAAAGTACCTTTAAAGATCCAGGCCTAGATATTTTAAATGCAAATGACTTTGTCTTCAAGAAAAAAAACCAAAACTATCAAATGTGACATTTCCAAATTCAAAGACGTCAGAAAACCCTGAATACTTAGTAAGGTCTGGAACCAAGAAAGGGCTTACAGACTTAAAATCTCACTATGGCAAAGTTGAGCTCTTGAGTGGCTGGCTCCCAGGTAGAGTTCAAAACCCAGAGGCAGGTCTTGAAACTGTCTGTCCTTTGCTGGGGGATCCATCTGACAAGAGGCAGCTCAATTGCCAGGCACAGTGTTTTATGTTATTACCAAGTGACTGACACTCTTCAACCAGCCTCCTGTGCCCATTTGAGAGAAGCCGTCAGCCTTGGGCTGTCGCAACCTCCTTTCCCTTGCTGGGATTTTCTCCTGGTGCTTACACTGTTGCAGTGGTTTTAAGTGAATATATCGAATCATACAATGGTTTGGATTGGAATGAACCTTAAAGATAATCTAGTTCCAACACCCCTGCCATGGGCAGGGAACCTTCCATTAGAGCAGGTTGCTCGGAGCCCCATTCAGCCTGGCCTTGAACGCTTTCAGGGGCGGGGAGTCCACAGCCTCTCTGGACAACGGGTGTCAGTGCCTCACCACCCTTGTGGCAAAGAACTTCTTCCAAATGTCTAATCTAAGCCTACCCTCCTTCAGCTAAAGGCCATTTCTCTTTGTCCTATCACTACATGCCCTTGTAAAAAGTCCTTCTCCGGTTTTCCTATTGACTCCCTTTAGGTGCCAGGAGGGTACTCTAAGGTTTCCCTAGAGCCTTTTGAAGCTGAACCACCCCAACATTCTCAGCCTGTCTTCATAGAAGAGGTGTTCCAGCTCTGTGTGGCTGGAACATATGTGAAAGCCCATATTAATAATAGTATTAAAAAAAAAAAGCCAAAAAGAAAGACAAACCACACTAGGAGCAGGAAGATGGGATGTATTGGAAACCTGCCTCTCTCTTGTTTCATCAAGAACCTGTGACTGTGAGAAAAGCCTAACCAAACCTGTTCCTGACACAGACATCTGCTAGTCGTTCCTCAAAGGAATGAAACAACTCTCCATTGACAGTATCGGTGAGGTCGCTTATAATGGGGTGCTCTTCCTATCTTGGGCATAAACATTTGTTGGTCAGCCAAAATTGGTAAATTGACTACCATTTCAACATCTAATCTGTTTGTTAAAACTGGAAAAAAATTATATTCCTTGCTCTGAAAACAAAGCATGAAAGATTGAGTTGTTTATAGGGGAGGGAAAGGAAGAGGAAAGAATGCAACTGTATTTTCTGACCCCAGTTGTCAGGACTGTTTGTTAATTTTCCTTTCACTGTTACTGGATGTAAAACACATAATACTGTAAAAAAAAAAAAAAAAGAGAAAATGTTCTCTCTCAGATGACAGCCTAGTTGCCTCATTCATAGTTTTGTCCTCTATTTTGCACCTGCTCCCATGAGCCTTGCTGTTGCATGACCTCAGCAAGAGAAGTGCAGGATCCTTCCCACCCTCAATAACTTGTCTGTTCCCTCGCAAGATCAGAGATGAGGGTTTGAATTCTGTCAGAATGAGGAGTGAATTAATTTCTCTGCTTTCCTTGATAGACACACATCTGTTAACTAAAATATGAATCCCACATGTTAGGAGATGCACAGTCCTATCAGAAACTTTTATTCAAGCTCTGATCATGCTAACTGAATCCGACATGAGCATCATTTTCTAATTTCAGAGTCTGACACAGCTTACTTGGGAGGTAGATTGGCAGACTGAGTCATGGTATGCAACACCAAAGACCAAGAGGTTTCCACTAGGCTGTCTTCAGGATTATGTGACTATAGAGACAGGGTTTCTGGGGTCCTGATATACACTGACATGCACTTCAGTTCTTTCTGTTTACTGGAAAGTGTTCACATCCAGAAAAACATCACCATATATTATTTTATGGGTTTTAATCAATTTATCCCCTTTGGGCTAACATAAATAAAAACTCAGCCATTGGACAGGAAAAATATAGTTTTGTTCCTTTTGCTATATAACATCAAACATCTGCATAGTTTGATAATCCAAGACAAGTTGCCTCACAGCATCCCTCAACAATAATTATCATTTCTGTTCAATTTTCAAATCAGTACATGCTTTGGGACTTACAGACCAAGTTGCTAAGTAGCAACATATGGCTCACTACTGTTCCTGTGATGTTGCTGCAAGCAAATAGCATAATTCTATACTTGAAATGATTTTTACAGAAAGCCAGTGCTGGAACTGAGCCAGAAGTATAAGTATACAGTAAAAATTAATGATATTCTTTTAAACTGTCCCAAAAGGCTGTTTGGCAATGTTGTCTCTGTGTACATTTTATATATATGTGTAAGTACTGTGTTTTTGGTTGTGATATATGTAGTACCGGACTCTGCACTGCAGGCATCTTCTAAATGAGTTATGCCAGCCATATTAACAAACATACACAGTAAAACTACATGGCATTTTCACTACTAATTGCACTTGGATCTGAAAATATTTATCATTCTAAAATAAAACTGTGCCTACTGCTCTGCATTTCAGATTCCCACCAATATATTGTTTTCGCCCCACACCTATAATTGGAATCTCAGAGATGAATTGTTCTTTATGTAATTCCTCCTCTTCTTATTTGTGGGCCATGCACAGCACAGTGTAAAATTATATTGTTTATTTTACATTTTTTCCTAGTCACAATGAGGAATGTAATTTCAGGACTCTGTTGCACAAAGCTTTGGCACTTTTGTAGCCTTCCTGAGGCCTGATATACCTTAAGGCTAATGAATCCAGCTGCCAAATTCCCTGCACAGTCCAAAGGAAAGGGAAAAAAAGAAGCCTGGAGCTGATGGTTTATGGCAGTACCTCCATTGTCCCCGTTGGAAAAAAAGAGATATCTGAGGCAGAAGAAGGAATACTGTTTGCTCAGAGGTGGTATTTTCCTGCTTCCCAGAGCTATGCCAGGAAGATCCATATAAGATATGTATGCATGCTCTTTGGTACAGTGAGCATCATGGGTATCAAAACTGTTTTGTCCAGTACAGCTCAAGAGTGAAATAGGATCGAAGGACATTCAAAATGGAGATTTTGCATGTTAATAGGAAAGTAAAGGCTTTCCTTGCCTTTTGTTTCCGTATTGACATGGTCCTAGATATATCCCTGACTTCTTTTTTACATGTTTATACTGTAATTTTTAGATTATTTATGGCATAACTATTACTCATGGGAAGTAGGGATGGATAAATGCCATGTAATAGCTGCCCTCTCTTGCTCTGTATTGGTCCTTCCCTGTAGGTAGGCTAGAATTTCAGGGTACTGTATCCTGTTCCTGCCAGAGGATACAGCTCTTCATTCTTATCCCCCCTGCAGATCAGGGCAGGAGTTGGCTGCCTAGGAAAGGATTGAGAAAAAGCAACATTCTTAGATGGAGAATCACTGCGTTTCGATGTAGTCCCATGGGTACACGCTACTGTGAAGTCCAATGCAATCCTGCCCGAAAGTCAGAAAGTATTTGCTCATTAGTTGAGAGGCTGCTCCACATTGAGAAGGCAATGCCACCTGGTCAGTCTGCTGACTGGTTGCAGTTCAGAACTGTTTTAGACCATATTCCACCTCCTTCTTCCTGATCCACTGTCTTTTAATTTCAAAAATAATCAATGGAAGGGAGTCCGCTTCTTGCTCCTCCATTTCTCTGAGGCTGTCTGTAGTAAAACGCCCTCATGGAAAGAAAAACACCAGGCAGGCCTTTCAGATCATGAATGACGGGTTAAAGCTGGAGGTAATTTCACCCAACCTTTCCCTTTTGTCTAAAACATAGTCTTAATGTGTCTTAATATCAGGCACAGAGTCTGGAAAGAACTGAGTCCCTGATAAAAATACATCAACAGTTGCATTAGCAAGGCTACGTATATATTTATAGATATACATCTTTAGAACTGTAGAACGTTTTGAATTGGAAGGCATCTTTGTAGATTATCTAGTCCACTTCCCTGCCATAAGCAGTTACATCTTTCAATGAATCAGGTTACTTAAAGACTCATCCAGCCTGACTTTGAAAACTTCTAGTGATGGGGCACACACAAGTTCTCTGCACGATCTCTTACTGTATCTCACCACCCTCACAGTAAAGAATTTATTCCTGTGTCCAATCTAAATCTGTTCTCTCTCAGTTTAAAACTCTTTCCCCCTGTCCTGACACTACAGGCCTTGATAAAAGGTCTTTCTCCATCTTCTTATAAGCCCCATTATATGTGGAAAGTCTGCTAAAAGGTCTCCTTGGAGTCTTTTCTTTTCCTGGCTGAGCAATCCCAACTCTCTCAGCCTTTCATCATGCTCCAGCCCTTGAACCATTTTTGTGGCCCTTTTTTGGACCCAGTCCAAGAAGTCCATGACTTTCCTGTGCTGAGGACCTCAGACCTGGACAGAGCACTCCAGGTGGGGTTTCACCAGAGCAGAGTAGAGGGACAGAATCATCTCCTTTGACCTGCTGGCTACGTTGCTTGTGATGCAGCCCAGAACACAGTTGCCTTTCTGGGCTGCAAGTGCACATTGCTGGCTTATGTCCAACCTGTCACCCACCAGTGTCCCTGGGTCCTTCTCCATAGGGATGTGTTATATAAGTATGTATGAATGTCTTTAACTTTAATGCAAAATCTATGAGCATGTACTGTGTATGTATTTAAGGATATTTTAAATTTTTTGTAGTCAAATAACATTTATAAAAATTAAGTCAAAATTAGAGCCTGTTGACCAGGATTTAAGAGCTTTTTCAAATTTCACATGAAAGACATAACTCAGGTGAAATACCTTTACCTTCTTTTACTCAAATTCATTTTAGTCATTTATGTTCAGTAGATGTTGAACTTTTACTCTAATCAGAAGAAGAAATGTATGTGACCTACTTATCTCTGAAAAATGAGTTACTTAAACATGCCTTAACTTAATGCTTCTTTCAATTAATGCCTATTCTATAGCACATGCAATAAAAACACTAAAGAGGGCAAAATCTATTCCCTAAGGGTCCTAAGTAAACATACCCACAATTACAGTTGTATAAACAAAGTGTCCCTCTCCAGCCTTCAAAAACCATTAGCATGGATCTGTAAAATTGAGATCATATCAGAAACCTCAGCAAGTATAACAAATTTTTCAGCGTTCTGTTTGTCTTCTGGCTGTGAAACCTTGCACTTCTATTTTCTTTACAGCCATGTGGGCTGAAAACTTTTTAATGAAAGCAGGTCTGGAGAGTAATTGCCTTGCTCCAGAAGTTTGGAGCTTTAGAAGTAAATGTCAGATTCTGCTAGAGTAATGCTAAAATTGTGAACTTGGCCCTTTTGTATACACAGTGATTCTGTGCATCAATTAAAAGTATTTTTCTTAGGAGTTGAAGATGGGAGGGAAACAATGTAAACACTGCATCTTGTCTTAGCAGTGGGATCAGGATGATAGCAATTTCAGTGATAGGCCCACAATAAATCAATAAAGTAAAAGTAACAAAAGCTATTATTTTACCATGAAAAAGGTAAACAGAAAATCAATCATCAAACGATGAATTCTCTGTCCAAAAGCCAGAGGTATTTTTTCATATATCACAAGAGAAAAGGCACTGCTTTTTGCTGTGCATGACATGAGAGAACTTTCTGTTTAATGAGCAGCCAGTGTAAAATATCCTTCAAAATGTTTCCCTCTACTCCTTCATGTACAACTTTTTTAGCATGTGAAAACAGATTACAGACATCATATATTTTAGTTATGTAGTTTCCTTTCCAGGAAACTCTACAGGTCAGCAATGTGGATGAATTATGGGATGTAACCATGGGAAATGTTAAAGGCAGTATTTTTCAACTGAGCTTCACATAAAATGAACCTTTTTTGGTCCATAAAATGTCTGGAAGAATTACGTGAATTTGAACTACAAATTAGACCAATTACTATTATACTGTCCCTTTTGGCAAAGGCTGCTGCAGTAGAGTCAGTTTGACCTGTTGACCTCTGATGGAATAAACCGATAAGATGCCAGTCTTTGATTAATCTAGTTAGTTTTACGAAATCTGGCATCTCAACAAGCCCAGACTAGTTACTCAAACCAGTCTTCAATGTAACATTCAAATGATCACTCCGTGGAGTCCCAGAGGTATTCATTACAGACAAAATTGCTCTTGTTGCCTTGCATACAAGCTGAGTTTTCAATGGGAAATGAAAGGCTGCCTGGAAAAATAGGCCACCTAATTAAGTTAAACTACTCTAGCATTTGGCTTGACATCTTCATTACTCAAAATTAAAAAGATGCTTCACTTCAGCACACAAGTTACTATTGTTTATGTTGTTTTCCTCTTAAATTGGCTTCTTACATAGAAGTCTGTTTTTCAGAATTATATCTTGTAATAGCTCGCATATTTCTTGCAGTTTATAAAAATGTCTTAATAGGTGCTACACTACTGATAGTTGGTACGACATTAGTACGATTGAGCTTATTACTGAGGTCTCAGCAGTCTTACTGCTTACATGACACTTTATTAATAGAGGGCCAGATCCTGCCAGTTTTACTTGTTTGAATAATCTGGACTCATTCATATACTGAGCATTCCTTGACCTTTTTACTGTAAGGTCCTGGGTCCAAAATCTAGATGCTGAAGTCAGTGGGACCACTTGTAGGAATTGGGAGCTTTGATATTCCTCAGCTTTCAGGTTTTCCTATGATTGCCATGAGACTAAACAAAAGTTACAGCAGAATTGCAAAGAGTAGCCATGCCTCTGTTTTGGTCTTCCTTTTTGTCAAGCGGTGACATTTTATACTAAATCTGAAATTTTTCTGAAAATTTCATCAGCCATTTGGGAGGGGTATAACACAAGTAGGACCCACTGTCCTTTTAAATACTGAGAAGCAATCCATTGTTGCTAAGCTTTTCTAAGAAAAGAGAAGGAAAGGGGAAAAAAACACAACAGAAAATAAAAGGATTCTTTATCCTTCATCATTGTGTGCCCCGGGAACAACATTATTTCATCTTTTGGTGTCTTTCTGAGAAGGGATCTGGAAATTTAGGCAGATTATTTGCCCCCTAAACAGATATACTTAAATGTAAATCTACACTACTGCTATTTTAAGAGCATTTAAAAATGTAAACATGTGAAGAGCACACTGTCTTGATTGCTGGTTTAGAGTCTATGATGCTAATGAGGCTTCTGACAGGTTAAATGTGGTGTATCATCTATATTTTCAAGCAACAGGATTTGTGAAGATGTGACTCCTTTTTTTTCAGTTAAATTCTGCTTTTAAATATGTATATTGCTAGTTTTATTACCCAGTGCTTTGTACTGAGCATAATTTAGATACGTTTTGCAGAGAGGGTCTTTAAAAGGTTTTTTATTTTTAATATGATTTTTATCTCTAGTTGAAAAAGACTATTTAGCAAATGTAGTAACTAATTTATGGAAGTATGTTTTGTAGTGCTAAGTTCAAGATTATACCATACTGCCTGTGTTATAGTACAGACCAAAACCTGTCAAATAGGATCCCAAGTTACCTTAAGAATTTTAGCTTTCATTAAAATGTAGTAGTGGTAGTAATAATAATAATAGTCATAGTAGTTTTCTCCCATGTTTCAAAGAGAATCTTGTGAATATTCTGTCTTTCCTTTTCCTGTTCTGTAAACAGCCTAAAGCAGTAGCTGTGAGGTGAAGCTGCTCTGCTCGTCTTTAGGAGGTAGCATGCAGAAACCTATTGCAGTGCAAGTCTCCCCTTCCTTTCAGCATCCCCAAAGCAGTGGACAAGTGGCAGCTGTTTATGCAGGGGTCCTCCTAAAGCAGCCCCAGTGCTGCTTTTTGAAGGTTGCACTATTAGGGCCTGCCACACACTGTGGAGGGACCAAGTGCCTTTCTCTTCAGGAGAGAACAGTGACGAGGGGGTCAAAGAACAACCACACTTGGGTCCCCACTGAGGACATGCTAAGGAGGGTGGGAGGGTGAGAGGGGAAAGGCTCCATATTGGAGAACTAAGGATGCCCCATTTGTGCCTAAAGCTCCAGTGTATTCCTAAGAAATTTCTTTGCCAGTTGATCACTAATTCTATAAAAGACTTGCACTTCTCTTTTAAATTCACTTAAATTTTCTAAATAGGAGAAGTGCAAACTGGGTCTTTGAAACAAAGTTTAAATGCTTCAGTTACAGTACTGGTGTTTGCAGAGCCCAGATCTTGTAACCTTTTATAACATTCATGCTTCTACTTATTGTCATCTTTAAAATGTATTTCAATTTAAAACCTCTATGGAGAACACATTTACCAGCAAACTGCTATAGTATATGCATAAAATTAATGTAATTAATGAAAAGTCTCTCAAGAGTAAAGTATTAAAAAAAAAGTCTGTACTTTTACATAATTCTGTTAACTTTGAAAATTATGATCATTTTTAAATTAGTAATATCATTGTCGGCGTATTCTCTTTCTTGAAAACAGAATTCATCTGCTACTGGAAAATTAATGTTTTGCTGAGGGCTTTGCCCTTTAACTAATGTAAATTAGAGAAATTGATTAACACAATAGAAAAAAGTTATACCTTCCCCTGTAATAAATTTTTGATAGCTGTTTCTTGATAAATTAGTATATTGTGTGTTTTTAAATGAATATGATTTATTGCTGTTGTCTACCATATGAAGAAACAGAAAAAAATCGTTTGCAGGATCATTGACTTCAACATATCCATGGCACTGTTGGACAATTCTTGCTGAGTGTTAAGATGATTTATGTAACAGACCGAAGGTTTCCCCAGTAATGCATTATAGTCTCAAGCTATCAAGCCTTGTTCATGCAGAGACAAAAGTAACTGAAAATCCCTTGCTTCTGAAGGTCCTTCATTTAGAAATTAGAGCTAAGGTCGATCCTGTTAAAACTCCTGGAAATACCTGCTGTCAAATATATCATCCCAACTTTCAAATGTNTGCTGTTTTTCCACTTCTAATGAGCTCACTGTTTTTACATTAGTCTCGATTCATAAGTATTTCAGTTATGTAACAATATGTTCAATAATAGAAGAGGAGACAGCCTGAAGCATCTATCTTTTAAAAACTGGCATCTTTCCACAGTTCAGATGCAGAAGCCTTGGTGCAAATGAAAAATTAAGACACGCTCTACATATTTGACAGTACCATTCATTTCATTTAAATTAAATATCTATAGGCAAAGTCCCAATTTTTAAGGAACTGTTGCTAATACCAGATCCTGTTGAGTAAATGCATGGTGACTGATGCAACCGTTGAGCACATGAATTAGACTTACTTAATGTATGTTGTCTTCTGTGCTGTCATATAGTAACAGTTCTGCTCTTTCCAGAGGGATTTATACTGGATGTTTGAAAGCTTGCTGCCTCTTGTGGTCAGTCTGTTTGAGCCATCTGCTTTGGTTTCCCTTCTCTGATTAAAGTTCTATTAAGACTATTTTTAAACATAATTAAGTTTTGCTGGCCCATATGCAGTCACCACTGTTGAATACTTAAGCAAAGGGGTTTTATTTTTATTTCCTGAAAGCATTTCCCTTATTTTTCTGATGAGTATTCTCAAAAATAAATGCTAGATTTTTTTTGTGTTTGTGTTATTAGCACAGCAGGATGCATAGCCTTAATTTGAGTTATGTGTTGCCAAAGAACTGACTTTGGACATACACTTCCCCTCCACCTCCCAGTATTTCTCCCACTTCTGTAGCTTGTTGCTGGATTTGGACAGGCTGAGAGGCATAAAAGGTAAATTGAAGAGGACCAGTGAGGTCATTGTTCAGGAACAAAATCTTGGTCTTGGATTGGACAGTGAATCAGGGTTAAGTGTATCGCTTTATTCTGGCAAGCTTTTCTCATAAAATTAAAGGCTAAAGTAGCATATAGGTAATGAAGTCTCTTGATCTCAGAGTGGGCATCTCAGTCATCTGTTTTATGAAGTTTCCATCATTTGAAGCAGAAATGTCACTAATATTTAGCCAGAAACATAGAATATTGTCCTTTAGATTTGGAAACATTCATAATTCATAAAGCTTTTTCATAGCTTTATGTCTATAGATAACTCAAATTTAAGGATGCTGAGTTCTGAGATTCCCACTGTGTAGTTTTCATCTGAAATACAGTGAAATCTGTTTACAGTAAATATAGTCATGAAAATACTCTTTATAACAAAAAAAAATTAAAGGATTGTCTGTTCAGTGCTGTGCAGTTGGCTTAGTGGTGTTAATTTGCAGAGGGCTTTCTCTCTGGAATATAATAAATGTCCAGGAAGTTCCCCTAAACTGAAGAGCTGAGAAACACCTCATCCACTCCCACAGTCATGAGATGAAAGTGAAACCATTGGCAATGTTCCTAGGAGCTCTGTGGAAAAGGAAATAAAGCATCTACGGCTACGGAGTTTTTTCTCCCCTATTTATTCAAAAGTGAAAAGGTGAACTTGCTAATGTTTCTGTGACCAGTAGAATAAAAAGGAGCTATTCCATGTCTTTCTGAAAGAGAAAGTTCTGCTGACAGTAAAACCAACTCTAAAGGAAAAATCCTTGGAGTGGGTGGAAAGACTCTAATCTTGCTCCCCGTCACCAAGAAAAACATAACAGAACCGAAGCTACAGGCCACTACTTATTATGAATATGTATGAGCTGTACTTATGAATTGTAATTGGATACAGGGAGTATCCCTAATATCCCTAATGCTTTTGATGGTGAATCCACTACCTCCCTGGGCAGCCCATTCCAATGTCTGATTACTCTCTCTGTAAAAAATTTCTTCCTAATATCCAACCTAAACCTCCCTTGGCAGAGCCTGAGACCATGTCCTTTTGTCCTACTGGTAGTTGCCTGGGAGAAGAGACTGACACCCACCTGGTTACAACCTCCTTTCAGGTAGTTGTAGAGAGTGATGAGGTCTCCCCTGAGCCTCCTCTTCTCCAGGCTAAACAACCCCAGCTCCCTCAGCCTCTCCTTGTAGGACTTGTGCTTCAGGCCCTTCATCAGCCTTGTTGCTCTTCTCTGGACCTGCTCCAGCAAGCACCTCAGCATCCTTCCTGAACTGAGGGGCCCAGAACTGGACACAGTACTCAAGGTGTGGCCTCACCAGTGCTGAGTACAGGGGAAGAATTACTTCCCTGGTCCTGCTGGCCACACTGTTCCTGCTACGGGCCTTCTTGGCCACCTGGGCACACTGCTCACGATCCAAACTCCCAGGTCCCTTTCTGCCTGGCTGCTCTCCAGCCACTCTGTCCCCAGCCTGTAGCGCTGCCTGGGGTTGTTGTGACCAAAGTGCAGGACTCGGCACTTGGCCTTGTTGAACCTCATCCTGTTGGAATCAGACCATCTCTCCAACCTATCCAGGTCCCTCTGCAGAGCCCTCCTGCCTTCCAGCAGATCAACACTCTCCCCCAATTTAGTGTAATCTGCAAATTTGCTAATGGTACACTCAATGCCCTCATCCAGATCATCAATAAAGATATTAAACAGGACTGAGCCCAACACTGATCCCTGGGGGACACCGCTAGTGACCGGCCATGAACGGGATGCAGCACCATTCACCACCACTCTCTGGGCCCGGCCCTCCAGCCAGTTCTTGACCCAGCACAGGGTGCCCCTGTCCAAGCCATGGGCTGCCAGGTTTTTCAGGAGAATGCTGTGGGAGATGGTGTCAAAGGCTTTGCTGAAGTCCAGGCAGACCACATCCACAGCCTTCCCCTCATCCACCAGGCGGTCATCTGATCATAAAAGGAGATCAGGTTGGTCAGACAGGACCTGCCCTTCCTAAACCCTTGCTGGCTGGGTCTGATCCCTTGTCCATCCTGTAGCTGTTGTGTGATGGCACTTAGGATGATCTACTCTATAACCTTGCCAGATACTGAGGTCAGACTGAGAGGCCTGGAGTTTCCTGGGTCCTCCTTGCAGCCCTTTCTGTGGATTGGTGCAACATTTGCCAACTTCCAATCATCTGGGACCTCCCCAGTGAGCCAGGACTGTTGGTAGATGATGGAGAGTGGCTTGATGAGCTCTTCCGCCAGCTCCCTCATCACCCTAGAATGGATCCCATCTGGTTCCACAGACATATAAGGATCCAAGTGGCTCAGCAGGTCTCTAACTGTTTCCTCCTGGATTACAGGGAGGCTGTTTGGCTTCCTGTCTCTGTCTACCAGCTCCAGAGGCCAGTTGTCCTGAGGACAACCTATCTTACTGTTGAAAACTGAGGCAAAGAAGGTGTTAAGTACCTCATCCTTCGATGAGTTATTCAAGGTACATAGTCATCTTTGGTGACTATGTCCCCCCCCATGTCCACCCCATGGAGGTTTTCCTTGCCCCTCATTTTGCTATTGATGTATTTGTAGAGGCAATTCTTGTCATCCCTACCAGAAGAGGCTAGATTGAGTTCAAAGTGTGCATTTGTCTCTCTAATTTTCTTTCTACATGACCTAACTATATTCCTAAACTCTTAATGAGTAGCCAGCCATTTTTTCCATAGTCGGTAAACTCTCTTTTTTCCCCTAATTTCCTTCAAAATCTCTCTGTTCAGCCAGGCTGGCTGTCTTCCCCACCGGCTCGCCTTTCAGTACATTGGGACAGCCTGCTCCTGTGTGTTCAAGACTTCCTTCTTGAAGCATGTCCATCCCTCCTGGACCCCTTTGTTTTCAAGGGGTGTTTCCCAAGGTACCCTCTGAACCAGTCTTCTGAGTGGGCCGAAATCTACCCTGCGGAAGTAGATGGCCCTTTTTGCATCCCTGAGTATTGAAAACTCTATTATTTCATGGACACTGTGCCCCAGACGACCTCAAACCACCACATCTCCCACCAGACCCTCTCTGTTTGTGAACAGCAAGTCTAGCAGGGCCTCACCCCTGGTAGGCTCGTTTACCAGCTGGAGCAGGAAATTATCTTCTATACACTCTAGGAATCTCCTAGACTGCCTCTTTTCCACTGTGTTGAGTTTCCAGCAGCCATTTGGCAGGTTAAAGTCGCCTACAAGAACAAGGGCTGGCAATTTTGAGACATCCCCCAGCTGCTTGTAGAATAATTCATCACCATCGTCATCCTGTTTGGGTGGTCTGTAAGAGACTCCCACCAGGATATCAGCCTTGTTGGCCTTCCCCTTGATTCTGATCCTCAGGCACTCAACCTTATTGTTACTGACTTCAAGTTCTACAGAGTCAAGAGACTCTCTAACATACAGAGCCACCCTTCCACCTCTCTTGCTTTGCCTGTCCCTTCTGAAGAGCTTGTAGCCATCTATGGCAGCACTCCCGTCATGTGAGTCATCCCACCATGTTTCCGTGACGGTGACTACATCATAGTTTTTCTACTGCACCATGCCTTCCAGCTCCTCTTGTTTGTTACACATACTGTGTGTGTTGGTGTACATGCACTTCAGCTGGGCTGCTGATTTCACTTCTAACTCTGGCTTTCCACCCTTAGGCTCATCTCTGGAGAGCCTGATTTAAACCCCTTCCCACTTCAAACCTGGTTTAAAGCCCTCCTGATCAGCCCCGATAACTTATGGGCTAGAGTCCTTTTGCCCTTGCTAGATAAATGAAGCCCATCTGACTCTAATAGGCTTGGTACCATAGAATTTGCCTCATGGTTGTAAAAACCAAGATTCTGCTGGCGGCACCAATCCTTTAGTCACCTATTGATAAGATGGGTTTTCCTACTCCTCTCCTCATTCATCCCTGCTACTGCAGGAACTGAGGCGAACACCGCCTGTCCTCCTGTCCCATTAACTAATTCACCCAGC
>NW_016690412.1:1042730-1067756 GCF_001604755.1 Lepidothrix coronata | reverse complement strand
CCCGGGTCGCAGCGGTGAGAGTGCAGCACCCTAACCACTAGACCACCAGAGGCCCCCTACTGCCACGCAAATTGTCGCACCGTGCTCCAGGTCACTTGCGCTCGGAGTTTAAATCTCGCAGTTTAAATCTCCCCGCAACAAGGATTTCCATTCCTCACTCCTTTCCTCCAGGCACAATTGCAACAGCCTTTTTTCTGGGATATGTTGGGTTTGCTGCAAATGTATTTAGGAATTTTGGGTTTTAATATGCCAGGGTGCCAAGCCATTACAAGCATCTGAGTCATGCTACTGGACAAGACAAACTGGAGTACTGGCAAATCACTGTTGAAGGAATTTCCCTGAGGAAGTTATGTCTGTATGCATTACATGCACACATCATTTACATGCACACATACTAAGTATGTAAATATCAAATTGGCTAAAAATGTAAGGTGAACAGGGTACTCTGCAGATTCTTTCAAATATCCATCCATAGCACTGTCATACAGCTCGGATTCTCCCTAGCTTTATTGAAATAGTGCAATAGTTTAGGTCTTAAAAAAAAATAAAAAAGAGAAACATCTTAGGAAGTACTAGCACTTGAGTTATATGTTGTTTGGTGTGTTATTATTGCTTTTGCTATTAAAATCCTACTACTTATTTAAGTATAGTGGACAGTGATATTGTAGGTGATGTGGAATCAAATACACTATAACTGGTTCATAAACAATAACCAAGGTGTGGGGTTTTTTTAGTAATTAATTAGAGAGCAACCATTTAAAATGCTTATCCCTTATAATATATATAACATATATACATATGGCACAACTTGGACTGGGGAGTTTTATGCTGCTAATGTTTTATGCTTCCATTTTAATAAGTGAAGCTAATGTGCTACTGGCAGTTCAATTGCTTCCACCATTTTTGAAGTATTACTAATTAAAGACACATTTGAAACACAACAAATCAAAAGTAAAACCTGGTCTATCCATATGTGGCATGCAAAAGGAGTGTACAAATAAGCAGATTTGCTAAATGCCTCCCATATTAATGTGTAGGCACACCCAGCCTGCCAATATTTGGTTTAGGAATGTTTGCTTTTAGTGGTGAATGTAAGTCTCCCAGGACAGTGAGAGATTGAGAAAACAGATGTTAACACTTCTTTGTACCTATAAAATCATGGGAGAGAAAACTCTTTTGAGGCCATCAGACTTTTGGGACAGTAGAAGAGACACTGTTGAACAAAAATATCCTCTTTTCATAGATCATGAATCCCTCCTGGTTGCTGTAGGCTATGTGGATCCAAGCTCACCAGAATTACAGATACCAAATCTAAGTGTACATGTGTGGGATAGTGCTGGTCCAGGAGAACGCTGTGAATGTTAACCCTTCTTACATTTCTGTTCCTCGCTGCTTTGTTATTGTGGTATTAGACCTTAAGCTTACTTTAGACACCTTTCTCTTCATCATGTATTTTATATAATAGTAATTAGCAAATAGTTAGTGTATACATTTTAATACTTTTATTTGGTTTTGCAAAGTTTATATATTGTTACTGAGTAAATGTGACATGTTCTCTTTGCCATGTTTAAGTCCTCTCTCTCCATTTAGTGAGAGTCTATTTTTACTATATTTCCCCTTGGAGATGTTCAACTGATGGCTGCATCATGGCTTCTAAGAGCAGGGGCAAATGCAAATTACAAAGGTCAGTAGACTCACACCAGTTTCCCATTAAGGAGATAGCAGGGGCAAGGGGAGAGCAAACTCCTGTGCTGGAAGTGAGAAACACATCTGGAAAGCATGGGTAGAATCAAAGTCCTCACATATAATAATTATGTTATCACTGTCAAACCTTATCCTCTCCCTGTTCTGTTTTCATTCTTTGGGATTTTACTTTGGTCTTTGCAGTCTAGCCTTCCTGCTCTATTTCATGCTAAGATACTTGGTTGTCAGGAAACAAGGAAAGCAACCAAAAGCATGGCAATGTCCATTAGAGTAGGTTTTTCTGCATTCAGCAGCTCATTGAAAACATGTAACGCTCTTTGTTCTTGGTCTGATTTAAGTTTGTATATACATGCTCGTACAGAGGAGAGTAACCTCAGGCATCAGCAGGACATTATTACTATGATGACTAATGAAAAACCCCTTTGTTTATAATTGAGCATTGATTCTTCCCTTGTCCTTCTGCATGGATTCATACACCATACTGTCCTCCATTTGGAAACTCATATTGGGGAAAACATTTTTTTCCAATAGTTGCTCTTTGAAATTGTGCCCTCATATTCATTCTTCCTGATGATACTTTTCAGGAGCAGAATGTATTTAAATCCTTACATTTCCAGAATTAGCAAAAGCAGTGCTCAGAGCATGGCTACTGTGCTGCAGAGGGGCAGAAAGGGTGGAATTAGTCTCTGTGCTACAAACTCTGACTGTGGGCATGGGATGTGCAAAGACTGATCACTTTACAAAGGAGTTGGCTATTCTCACAAAAGCAGAGCAGGTTTTCAGGTTGAACCACTGCAACTGATCCCTTTAACTCTTCATTTGGATCATGTATCTAGCTATGCTCACCTTTTTCTTTTGAGAAATATGAGCATACCCACCTCTCTCCCCCAAATGAGCCTACCTGCTGTACAAAGACCGTAGATAAATAATAGCAATTATCCACCTTGGTGCATTACTCTGACTTTGCCTGTGGCTTTTCGTTGGATCAGATTGAGTTAGATGACTTAATGGCAAAAAACAACAGAAGACTATACAGTTGCTTTGTAGAGTAGCTAATTTAGATTACTGACAAAATGTGTGAATAATTGAGTTTATATATTAAGATAGAAAAAAGAGACTTTTTTAGACATCATAAATATATTTTTATAAACACAAAGTATATTCATACTAAGTATCTACTGGGATTTTTATTTTGTAGCAGAATAAATGCATGGTACTCCTGTAAGCATAAAAGTGATATCTTTCTTCACTATGTAATTCTTGGTCTGAGTAGCAGGGAGTCTTAAGAACTTTATGAATTTCGTGCCGATATTAATTTTATAAATTGCATTACCTTTTCCACAATTCCCATGAAAAAGGTATTCAGGTAGATGAACACTCTTGGAAAATTTTAATCGGACCCTTGAAATCTGTTGGAGTTCACCTTCTTTAAAAAAAAGTTATTTCTAATGGAAGCTGTGAAAGTATCAGAGATTCTTATGCCTTAGAGGCAATTCTTCTCCATACATAATGGTGAAACTTCACTGCTATAATATATGGGTCTTTAAAATATTCTCTTTGTTGAATTGTAATTGCTTAGAAGTGTGTGAGTTGGTCTTTTTTGGTTTTTTTGTGTGAATTTTATTATTATTATTATTATTATTATTGACCAGTGCTTATATGATTTTCAAAGAACTTTCCATTTGTTGGTTTTTTCCAGTCTTTTCCTGGCCCAAGTCTTGAAAGTGAAGATTTTAACATACCTCCTATAACTCCTCCATCATTGCCTGACCACTCCCTGGTGCACTTGAATGAGATAGAGTCTGGGTACCACTCTCTGTGTCATCCCATGAACCACAATGGCCTCCTTCCATTCCACCCACAAAACATGGATCTACCTGAAATTACAGTTTCCAACATGCTTGGCCAAGATGGGACACTGCTTTCCAATTCCCTCTCTGTGGTAAGCATTTTTAGTCTTTCCCTTCTTTCTGCTTTAAGTTGCAAAATTGTGGAAATACAGACCTGTTTGAAATCCTTTGGGGGAGCCAACTCCTGCAGCACTCAAGTTTTGGAGGGAGCTCCCCTGACTTTGATACATTGCACTCCCTATGTCAAATCCTCCTCCCAGTAGAGGTGGTGGGGGATTTGCAATGGAGTTCCTCAAAGCCAGGACATTAACCTTTGCTGCCTTGCACAGAAGTGCTCCTGTTGTACAGTGTTGTAAATAATGACAAAAAGAGGCTCGAGGCTCTGACTTCTACTGGAGCAGGGTTTGGATCCAGATGGCTGTTGTTCTGTGTTTGTCTGACGAGGCTCTTTCCATTCTCATTTGCATGTGCTGAGAGATGTACAAAAATTTAATATCTCCTTTCTTGTTTACCGCACTTTTGGAAAACAGCAAATGTTATTTCTGATTCTAGGCCAAATCTTATAGCCTTTTTACAGTTCCCGGTCCTTAGCCAGCCAGAATCCAATTGAAATGACTGGACGACTTGCTTATAAAGTCTGTCAGATAGTCATTATGGTCGTAATCTTGGGAAGCCTGATATTATAAATCACTTCTTTGAATGTTAAATTGCTTACAACAACTGCAGAGCTACTACTTTACACGTTACATTTTCAAGTGGACTCTACAAATAATTAGTATACTTCTTGCATAGCAGCTCCAGACAAGATTATTTCACATTGATGTACAATTCTAAGCCAAAGAATTAAAAATCCCATGGAAGACGATGGAGCCTGGCACTTTGTGGGTCTCACTGCACTTAAAGGACTAGATGTACTGCCCAGGAGCTGCAGATCCCAACAGCCTAAGTTAAGAATCTCCTGTTCCTGGAGATAAAGGGTCTGGGCTTCTCACCAGAGAATCAGAGGCTTAGGACCCCGTGTCCCAGCTGGGAGGTTCTGTGCTTAGAGACTGAGGCTGTTTAGGCTTCCAGCTTGCTAGGTCCGCACCACTTTATCTAAAAAACGTAAATCAGTCCTGTAAATCTGGGAGCTGAGGCAGCACATGGAAGTTTTGGGACCAAAAAATCTAGACTCAGCTCCCCGTCAGCCCCTCAGACTAAAAGCCCTAGAGCCAGGGGCCATGGTAGCTGGAAAACAGTTCAGAACAAAAATCTGCGTTGTCACAGAGCTTCATTGCAACTTAATTAAAATAAGGCTGCCTTGATTTCAAGGAGCTTTGCATTCCCTGTGAGGATGTCCAACAAGCTGTACTGCAGGGGGAACTAGTCTTGGCTTCTTATGTGATGCTTAGTTGTTATTGATTTACTAGGATGTTGCGCGCTTTGTGTTTGAGGTCAGAATCTGACCCTAGGGTTATATTCAATAATGGGAGGAGTGGGGGAGAGGCAGATCTTCATAAAGACATATAAATATGCTCTGTGGAAGGATTCTGAATTTTATTTATGTATCTACAAAGCTGATGGCATGCATTAGACAGCATGAGTGAATCTTGCGTAGGGTTCTGAGAATCAGAGCTATGAAATTACTTGAAAAAGTAAGAGAAATAGTTGACACTCCAGGTGACAGACAGTATTTCATTGAATTGACCTCTTTTAAGCCATAACCATGGCTCAAAACTATGCATTCTTTTAAGCTATGATGTTCCACAGTAACCTCTAGCAACAAACTTGACAACGGGGCTTGAGCATTTGTAGATTATCACAGTGAATTATTGCATTAAGGGCAAATACAAAAAAGATTAATAATATGACTAGGTGATTTTGCTATTGGGACTTAGTGAAGATCAGAAAAAATGAAAATCTGATGTCAAGAAAATATGTGCTAAATTCTGACAGTAATTTCTGAGGATTTGTTCAATAAATAAAGCATGATGCTTGAAGTATCATGGGCTAAGTCAACTGTTATCCCTAACTTGCATGCCCTTTGCACACAGGAGGGCCTCTTACCTAGCAATAGTTTTAACTCAAGCTGGCTTGTCTGTGAAGGGGATTAAGCTACATCTCATGTTAGTAACAACTCGTAGGATGTTTAACACCGCGGTTTTGTACATTTAAACACTATTTGGCAGTATGGTTCCTCTGATTTGAATTTGATAACTTGAGATAAATTAATTTGAGGAAAATAATTTAACAATTTAAGTCTTCAGTGAATTCAATGACTTCTTCAGTAAATAGAATGACTTCATTGTTCTTTTGGCTTTCCATAGATGAAGAAAGACAGAGGGTTTTGTAGAGTCATCATTCTTTATTTAGCTTTGAAGCTTTTCTTTATAATCCAGAAAATTTTACATTTTTTTCTTCAGTATGACTCTTTTCTCATGCTATTACTCATCTCTAAGTTTCCTTTTTAAAGGAAACTCAAACTCTGATCCGTTTAACATGTACTTGCCTAAATTGCTCTTATATTGCCTCATATAGAATATAATGCATAAGTTTCTCCAATCTGTCTAAACCCTTCGTTCCGTATAATTTCTGGTATATCAAATACTGATAGTGTATTTGGAAACCATGTGTCTCACTTTATTTTTCAGGACACTAATGAGTATTTTTAGAAAAATTATTCTTAGAAATGGATCTGTTGGCTGTTCTCTATCTCTAATTAATTTCACATCTTCAGCAAATTTTACTTATGTTGGGACAAAATCAGCTGCAGTGCAATGTGCCTGTGATTGAATTTGGTTATTTTTTTCTTTACTTTCAACATCCTTCCTTTTAGCCAGTTTTTAACCCATGTTGGTATTTTAGTAATAATACCTTCTTTTTTGTCTGTGTTAGAACTAGTGTTTTTCAGTTTGTGTTTTTAATAGGCAAAGAGTTAATTAATGCTAGCCAAATGAAAGGAAACTCATTTCAGAAACAATGTTGGAAAAATACTTCATACAATTTTTCTTTCATCTCAACTACCAGGTGTTTTCAGACAAAGATTTCTGTGATTTTGGACAGATTGAAAATTGAGCATATATCTTTCCTAAAACCCCTTCAAATCTAACCCCACTAGAAGTCCTGGTATCATACTGTGCAACACTCCCTCTAAGCTGCAGATGAAATCCCTTTGAGTAAGAATTGCAAGATTTGCCCCAAGCTCTGTAAGAATTCTCCTCTGTGGAACTTCTTAAACACACACAATAAGAGCCCACTACCAGCTCAGTGAATTTGTATTAGAGATCAGCTTCTTACAGATATTTTTACACTGTAGGAATTCTTTCTGAAAAATTTTACGCTGCTGGGAGATGAAAATTTCTCATTCCTGTTGACTGTGTCTGATACTCAAAATTGGAATTAGTCTTCTTTGCAATTTTTTCAGTTGATTCGACTTTCTGTTGCATCCCCACTACTTTAAAAAAAAAACAACAACAAAATGAACAACAAAACCACTAAAGTCTCTCCTTCTCATTATTCTTCTGTCAGTTCATATATTTACTTCTGTGTTTGTGTATTGCTGTTTTCTTCTTAGGTGACATACAGACATATACAGACATGCACATGCACACTAATTTATACCGTGCTGTCACATACAGATTTCTTTAGATGCTCTTTATATCTGGGTATCAGGGGTTCAGAAGCCTACAGAATATGTGCAGAATGTGAGGCACAGTGGTATGAACACATGGTCCAGCCCCAGCATGGGAGCTCTCTAAAGTCCTCTTTCAAAATGAACATGACTGCTAGTCCTGCTTCTTAATTGGATCCAGTTTGATAATGATAGAGCTGTTTGTTTAGTGAAAATGATTCGGTACACGTTTGTTTCTATATAATGTAATAGGGGTCTCTTCCTGGTTTCCTACAGTTGAAGGTAACCCTGAGTGGGTTTGGTTCAGTTCCAGCTGGGGCTTGACCTGCCAGCCCTTCTCTGTTGACATGAGCTTTTCTGAAATATCCGAAAAATATTTCCAAGGACTGCAAGAAATAATCTTCTAACATTTGCAAACAAATGTGTGTATATAATATCCCTATGAGAATGTGTGTTTATCTATAAAAATGCTTTTGGATATGTTCTATAAAATGACATTTTCTGTGTGTTCAATTTATAAAAAAAATTATAGACATTTCAGCTTCTTTAGTATACCCTACAGATGATTGCTTTTTTCCCCAAGAAACCAGGGTTAAAAATCACAGTGCTGTTTTTACATAGAGAGAAGAAAAAAAAAAAAAAGCCCCTATTTTTGGAATGCTTTCATTTGTAATCTTGTGCTGATCTTTTTGAAAATGTGGCTCATGGTGGTATACTAAAGAAAATTTACAAGAAAGAAATAAAAGAGATTTCAGTTTCTTGAAATACTTCAAATTTCTGGGTTTGAAGTCTTACATGGAAAAGATGTTAAAAGACAGTAAAATCAGGAGGTTTATTTCCCAAATGCTCTACTTGTGCTACCAACAAAAGCCAACATAATGTATATACATAGGTTTATTGTCATTTTTAGAATACAGTCAAGGCACACTTTGAATTCAAAGGCTACTGTACAACTGTTTTGACAACCACCACATCAGTAGGTAATGTGCAGGACATATGAAACTGAAGCAAAAGTGTTTCTTTAGGTCTATAGGGAGTGCAGTACATGAAGGAATTCAGATATATTAGAGCAGCATGAATTTCTAATATGTAGCTCTTATGGAAAAGACCACTGGCATATTGAATAATGCTGCTTTCAAAGCAGAGCAGAAAATGTGATTACAGACAATTTCATTGCTGTTTTTAAAATAAATATTTTCAAAATCTTGAGGTATTTTATTTCATGTAATGCATAAAATATGTAACAGTGGACTAGAGCTAAAGATCTTTTAGGACACAGAAGAGTAGATGATGTCAGCTATAATTATTCAGATGTGGAATAATAGAAGCATTAGTTTAAAATAAAATGCGTGTCACAAAGGCCCATGTCCTTATATAAAAAAAGGCAATAAAAAGCTGCCTTTTTTTTTTTTGCACACTTTGACAAAAGAATAAAGGCAATGAATAATTATTTAACATTATGCCCCAATTCATCAAAGCCTGGACAATTACATTACACTTTTTCATGAATTATATTTTTTAGATATGAGACCCATGAGAGAGTAATATCTTAAACAAAATGTGGCACTGTATAGCAGAAAAGAAAGCAAACAGCTACTTTTTTTTTTCATTTTTCATCTCAGGTAGAATGAAGCTAGTATTTCTTATTCACAGGACAGTTGCTAATAAATCCAATACAGTAGATTGTTGTTGTTGTACCTGGGACATATTTAAGAGACATTGTTTTACTAGTTTCATACATTTTAGTTTAAATTCAGTATTCATGGCTCATCTGGAGGCTGACCTATACAGTTGATTTTTTTTTTGCACCTTTAAGCATTAGTGCAAACTACGGAGTCAAACAGAAATTTTTTATTTCTTATGAACAAGATAACATAACAAAATAACTTTCATAACAAAAAAAATATTTTTGTCTTCTAAGTGTGGAGATTTGAGTCATGTTGGGATACTTTTTTCTAGCTTGTATTGCATGACACTGGCAGCAGATACTTTTTGTCTCTGCTGAATACTCCGCATTTGTGCCTCATTACCAGGCTCTGGTCTTCAGTTTACATCAAAATTTACTGTTATGCTACACAGACCTGCTGCTACCTCAAATTTTATTGCAGTGAGTTATTGCCATCAGAACTACCAAATCATGAAGCTAAGGTCATGGAACATCTTGTGTTAAAGGATTTTTTTCCTCTTATTAAGCAACTTTGTATTCTTGCAGGATATCTTTCTTTTCCTTAAAAAACCCAAGCAATGAAGAACAAAAAAACCCCACTGTATTTTACAAGCTGGATTTTTCCACAGAAATAAACCCTGTTTGGAAAAAGGTTACAGTAGTTAACGTATGTTTTGTCAAACAGCCTAACTATGGGGATACACAATCAAATCAGCTGATGTCAATCAGCATAACTTTATTGTCTCCAGTAAAATTATGATGATTTATTCCATCAAGGGCTCTGGGACATCATGTTTATCTTTTCTTTCTTCTGATGTCTGATACAGTCTTTTGTCATCAGAAAGGCAACAGAAAGGATATGTAGAGGAGCTGATTAAGATGTAATTTGATCAAGGTTTTATAAATACCTGAATATTGCATATCTGCTACTAGGAGGCTTTTCACTGTGCTACAAAAAACATCTGATGTCTAGAAATTACAGCTGTATAAAATCAGACTGGAAACAAAGCATGCATTTTTAACAGTGATAGAGGTATGCCATTTAGCTAATGTACTATGGGAGGTGGTTGGTTCTCTGTACCTGAGGATTGAATTGAAATGGGGCATCTCTCAAAAAAGATGTGCTCTATCTGGGACTGCACTAATAGACTCCACACTACAGCAGGGAGACCAGGACCATCTCATGGGTTACATTGTCCCTGGGTGGTTCTCAGCAGTAAACATCAGTCTCTGCATTCATGGAAGGGATAAAATTGCTGGTAGCACCTCTGCAGTTTTTCCCGTGCAAGAGAACACCAGCAGAGTGGAAAAAGCATCCTGTGGGTGCAGGCTATTATGGACTCCACCTTTTTCAGGTCAGCCAGGACAAAAATTGTTGTCAAAGTATTTGTGGCCACACTTTTTCATGAACTTTGCTTTTTTTCTGGTCTTAAAGTAGTATCTGGTAAAGTTATACTTTCAGTCTCTAAGTATTAAGAACTTGCCTTAAAGATGGAGCAAGTAAATATTTGTACATTACTGTAGGAAAATATTTGTACACAAATGACCAGAACTCTTTTTAGAATAATTCTGGGTCTCATTTTTAAAATTGCTAATGAAGCTGTTGATTTACTGTCAGTTAGGAAAAACAGCATTCTGCTTATTTGAATGTGGGTTTTGAGACTGTGTGGCTCACATATTTCACAAATTCAGTAGGAAAACACTTCAGTATAATTTCAAGAAGCAATAACAAGGTGGCATATTTTGTTTTTGAAAACAGCCTTCTATAGAAAATTCTTTGGTGAACTTTTTTCACAGTGGTTACCCATTGTCTAATAGGAATTTATTTGCTACATAAGAAAGTAAGAAAAAGAAATAAGTATAGTTGTATTAGTTACTGTTTTTTAGATTTTAACCTGATAGGCAGAGGCTAAGACATGATGAATATGGCGCAGAGAGGAAGCCTTCAGTTGTAGGTGGTAGATTATACAACACCTCACATGTGAAATACTCACAGGAGTGATTAATACATAAGCAGCATCGTAGCTGCAAGTGTCAAACAAAACAGATAATAGAGTATGCAAATAGAGAAAACATAACTCTCAGAAAATGTCAGAAATTCAGGGGTTTCAGCAGCAGAGATTGTTGACTTTAATCTGCTGCTTTTAACATTGCATGTAGTTGTCGAGAACAGAACGATAATGAAATGTTTCTGAAGACTCAGACTTTGGCAAAAAAAAAACAACTTAGTGATCTAAGTCCTGTAGATGGAATAGAAGTGGAATGTCTGTCTCAAAAACTGTGAACGTGCTTTTGTGAAGACAAAAAGGAGAAACCCACAGTGCAGAAAGGGAGAGTTCTGTGCATCAGGTGGAGTAGCCTCTACTTCCGCCTGTTTCATCATTTAAATGCATAAATTTGCATTCCTCGAAACTCAAAAGCAGCTGAGAAGACTGCACATCCTTTGTGGATTTGTACTGCATTCATCATCTCATCCCATTTTGTTCAGGAATAGAAAGATACCTTGCATGGATGAAACCAGTCCCATTATGCATTGTCTAGGTGACATGTAAATGGTGGAAGTTCAGCTGTGCTGCGTGACTGAGCTGAATACTGGGACATGAGGAACCCAGAACTTCATGCTGGTATCAACCTGATAGAACAGTGTGTGAATTCTCCTTGTCAAGTCTTGCATGTGTAGAGTAATAGATGTTTAGCAAAATTCTTTATTTATTTTGGGAGAGAAAACACTTTCTTGAGTTCCTTGATTTTTCTGAGTTGAAGGAATTTGAATGGTCCAATTAATACCCTCACAGGTTTTTTTATCTGTTTTAATTGTTTTTACAGAGCTTAAAGTATCATGATTTGAGTTTACCAGCAACTTTTTGCAGGAGGAAGGGAAGAAAAAAATTCTACTTGGTAGTATCTTGAGATTTGGAGAAATAATCAGAAGTAAAATCTAACTACTTTCTTATTTTTATCCCCTTTCTTTCACAAGGCAATTAAGAAATGCTTTAAGTGTAAGGATGTCTACTCCTCCCTGGTCCTTTCAATAACATGAAGATTCATTTTAGACTGATGTTTGCCTCTCTGTTCCCCCCCTCACCTCCCCTTCATGTATACAAAATCTGTACAGAAATGCTATGTAAGCACCGTGTTGGGATTCCCTGGGAGCAGCATGTACATCCTTAACCTCCACTCCTAGTGTGACACTGTACTTCAGCCACATGCATGCAACTTAGGATCTCTGTAACCTCACTCACACACGGTTGAGCTGCACTTTCACCATATTGTACATGCTGTTGCCTCTATATTAGAACAATACAGGTATGAAAATGAATGTCCTTAATTCATTTTCTGTGCATAACATGGATGGATGCAGTTAAAAAAAGATTTAATGTATATAGTGGCTGCAAGAAGCATTACGGAGTGAGGAACACCTCTAAGGGATGCTCGTGCATATCTTTCAGCTACCAAACCACAAAAATGAACTCTTTTCGTCTCAAGTCAGGTAAACAAAGGAATTATAGTTTATCTTACATATTATCCGGGTGTACCCAACATTCCTATTTCAACCAACATGCGAGGACAGAAAAGAAACAAATGAGATGTTACAGGTGGTGATGTGGCACTCTGTGTGCCTGCCCTGACCTGGAGCTGATGTAGACTGCAGTGCTCAGAGTACATACATACATATACATATATACCTGGATACACATACCTCGGTATATATGAACATATATATGTACTTATACATGTAAGTATGTTCACACTGTTAATCACTGAAGCCCTCTGCTGGAAAGGGAATGTAAAAGACAGGATGTAACATCTGCAGTATCCCCCTTCTTCCCAAATTGTGGATCCACGTTTTTAAACAGAGTGAAACTAGAGCCAGATTATTGAAGTAGATGCAACAGGTTTAATTAACATACTACACATAGATGCATAGTGTAAATTTTTTACCAAATCACTGGGTCATAACTGAGGTTGCAGTGTCTGACAGTAACTTTAAAAATAGGTACTTTTGCTAATTGACAAAGAAAGTAGCCTAGTTGGTTAAAGTGAGACTTGGCATACGTAATGGATAACAAGATGAACTCCATATCACATCTTCAAAATTAGGCTTTCTGACAGTAATGATATTGAGCTACAAGTGCCTTCACTTCATCCTTACAGTAATGATCTAAACTGAAAAAAAAATTGAAATTAGATTGTCCTTTAACAAAAAAAGCCCTGTACATGGAGTATTTACAGGATCAGGCCCTTGATGAGAATGCATCACTTTTTTATTTCAAGATGAGACTTCATTCTAATACACTTTAAGTTTACCTTCATTCATACATAAAGAATTTCAGAGATTAACTCAGTAACTAAGCTTCAGTTTCCTACATATGCCCTAATACTCAAGTGTGGAATCTCAGTTTAATGAATTTTATTACACTCTCCTTTCTTATGAAGTAGCATAAAAAGTGTTTAGTGCAATAGGCTTAGTCCTGCTCTTGATATTAAGTGCAGCTTAAGTTGCCTGACTAAAAGTATACAGTGTAAAATAACCACTGGCAAAACTTTTAAAAGTTATTTTTTGGGGAAAAAAAATGAAAACAAAAACAAACAAACAAACCCCAAAAACAAAACAAAACAAAAAAACCAAAACAAAGCAACTAAAAAACCCCACCCAGCATTTGAAAAATTATGCTGGTGGCACTCTATGTTCTTCTGCAGCGCCTTTCTTGTGTCTTGAAGTGCTTTGCAGTCACTAATTAGCTAAGAAGATAATGTACACAGTACAAAGAGGTGCTTGCAATATCAGTCCCTCCTATTTGTCAAGTACTATATTGTAGGATAGAAAAACATTTACTTTACTAAAAAGCCAGTAATATGTAATTCATGATCTACAAAGACAGATGAGTCCCATGCTGAAAAAGGCTGAAAGAAAAAGATCTTAAAGGAAGAGGGAGAAGATGATCTTACATACTGGGACCCATAATGATGAAAATATTACAAGGAGCTGATTTCCTGTCTGATGGTCAGTAACATGAACTGTGCTGAGAGTCAACTTTTAATATTAGAACTAGCAGATGTCTTCAAATGTAATAAAGGCAGAAATTAACTGCCATGTGTTACATATATAATATAAAGTTATTATGGTGTCATGAATGAGTGTTTTAAGGTCACTTATAATGCATATAATGGTACTTGAGACATTTAAGCTCTGAAGCAACCTGGAAGCAATACCGCAAAGTTATGAGCCATGGAAAAGATGCAAGGGTTGTTTTGCTTGTCCTTGAAATGCAGTCAGCTCTAGAGAGCAGCGAAGTATCTGTTTAACCACAGAGTGTGATGCTCCACTGCCCCAGATTCCCAGTCCCAGGCCTTACAGACCAGTTCCATAGCACAGGTTTCTTCTCACTTGTCATCAGCTTTCGTGAATGCAGGGAGGGGAAAACTCACAACAGAGAAGTTCATTGCCCAGAGCTGGGCCTGTGTAATTTTAATTGAGGCCGATATTGTTGCACTAACTTCATTGTTTGTGGCCTCTGCCTCTGAACTACATTTTAGGAGCTCTGTGACTGACTGAAAACCTCGGTGGGATTTTCAGAAATGTTCTGGCCTAACTAACATTAATCCTGTCCTGCTCTAGCAGGGGCTTTCCCACGGTTTCAACAGAAACAGAGATAGCTCTATAATAGATGCTTTCATTTGTTCATAAATTGCAAGAACTTAGATTTTAGATTATGTCAGATTAGGGATGTGTCAACAAAATTGTTTGTCAATAATGATCCACCCTCTGTCATCATAATTCTGAAATGGTTTTCATTGTAGCATATGGAAAACTAGTGCAAGCTGTAACAAAACTGAAGAGAAGAACTATAATCTAATGTGCTGTTTTGAAACAATTTTTATTGTTCTGATTATCATATAATTAAAGGCAGTATAGCAAAGCTGTGCTACAGAAAAAAGTTGCATGAGTAACCTGAACCTCTTGGATCCTGGCTCAGTGCAGCCTTAATGTTGTGCTACTTACCAAATTATGGAAGATGGTCGAGAGGGAACTGTAACACCCCTCCCTTAATGCAATCCAAGGGAGGATTTTAAAAGGTCATCTCCCTGTAAGCAGGGTACTCCATAGGTTTGTCATTTCTGACAGATGTTTCTCTAACTTACATTTTAGAGTATTCATCTAGACTCCTCAGGCAAGCTCTGGATACAGGTCTTCACCCTTAAAAATTCACCATTGTGTACATAAAACCCAGCATGCAGTGGAGATTAAGGAAGGCCATTTAATCTTTTCAGTTGTCTGTTTATATATATATATATGTATTTATATATTTATATATATAAACATATATAAGTGTATATATTTATATTTATTAAATGTATATCAAGAATGTATGATAGGTAATAGATGTTGATGGAACAGCTAGGAAATAAATAATCAAGAGAATGTGTATTAACTCAGACTGTTTTGGTTCATAGCTGATTTGACCATTTAAGAAACAGTAGAAGAATAATCAGCTTTTCCCAAATCTTATTAGCATATAATTATGATCCAGACTGTATTAGCCTATAAACTACACTGAGCAAAATAACTCTTCCTGAAGGTTCTGCTATAGTGTGTTATTTTATGTTTATGTTTATGTGCATATTTTAAATATTATATTTATTTATCATCATCTGTTACTTAGAAAGTTAGGCTGAAGGAATAGATGTTTATGATACTTAAGGAATGTCACTGCAAGAAATGGTATTAAAATAAGCAACGGGTGAAGGTTGGGAAAAAAACCTTGTAATGGCATCCAAATAGTCTGCCAGGTAGTGTTAAAGCACTGGAACATGCACGAATGGGAAAATCCTGCACTGGATGAGAGATGAGTTGGATGATTTAATAGACCTTTCTTTGAGATGTAATTTCTGTAACTGGTTGATACATACACTAGTGTTCAGACATTTGGACTCGTTTCTTGTTTGTCTGGCAAATTGTTTCTTGTGAAAGGTTATAAATTACAATAAATAGACTTTGTAGAAGATGAGCTACATGATATACTTTGAAAGAGTTTTTCAGCTGATATTCAAGATATTAATGCCAAAGCAGAAAAACCCAATAGAGTCCTAATCCCATGGCTTTGCTTGAGTGCAGTGCTAGGAAGGTGCACTGCCATAAATAATATTTACATTGAATAGGATAGAAAAGATAAAACAGAGAAGTGAATGTTACTTACTTAGAAGAAGCTTTTCCTCCTGATTTTGCAACTGATAAGGAAGGAAGAAGGGAGGCAGGGAGGAAGGGATGGGGAAAGAAGGAAAAGCAAGCATTTATAAAAATGTTGATGTAGTTATAATTAGATCCATTTTAGAACCAAAAGTTTTATGCAGAAACTGACAGAAGGATACACAATAATTATAGTTTGCTGACAAGCTGAATAGAGTTTCCTTTTTTTATCTTACGGTGTTAGGAAACCAAACTGTAAATAAATATGCAGTTTGACAGATTGTAATTGCAATCAGCAAGGCGTCTTTTCATTTAATCAGATAGTGTTATTAAAATGGGGTTACAATTAAACATTTTATAGTGTGACGTAGAACTCTATTGAAATTCTCCAGCAAACAGTAATTTGCATCTGATGCTTCTGCAACCCATTTCCATTTGCAGAAACGTTATTGGTTGTGACCTTCCAGTGGTTAGGTCTCAGTTTGCTGTTCTCTTCCTACTTTGATACATGATATTAAGTATCCTCTTTTTTTTAATTTCACAATGAAGCTTAAAACTGTTTTTTACCCTTGTTAAAACTGCATGACATTGGCCAAAGCGGATTTGCACCAGAGGAGATGTGGAATTACCTAAGCATAAATTGTCTTAACTCTAGGAATTGTAGTTTGGATCAACTGTAAACGTATATCTAATTGACAATTAAATGTTTCAAGGGAAAGTAATATGGCTTTTGAAACGTATACATAGCATTCATTATATATTGCTGCACCTCATACATTACTCCAATTTAAGGTGACACAAAACCTTAGGTTTCCCCCTGTCTTTCTGTAGATGTGATCTGTGATTCCAAGAAACATAAAAAAATGTTTATCAGGAAATCTTTGAAGCATGGCCACTATGATTCTACATCTGTTAGTCCCATTTTGTTCCTTCATCTTGTTCCGCTATTTGTTCTCATAGTTTTGATAAACTGAGTAGGAGAATAGGAAGTGAGAAGCTGTTTAGTGTTCTACCTTCTAAGACTTAAAAAGGTAACTTTTTTCTGGGATCACCACCCTCTAAGAAGTTGAAAAGAGCAAGAAGAATCTTTAGGAGACACAATTTTTGAGCCATTCTTCAGGTGCATGCAGACTCCACTAATGAAACTGTGCATAGCAAATGTTTGGAGCAAAGGGAGTGAGTGATTTGCATCAGCAAAGGGTGAAAGTCTTTGAAAATCAGAGAACGAAGCTACTGTTCATTTTACTTTGGTATACATTTTTGGAGGGAACATCAGTGGTTTGAGGAAAGTCAACATTTTCCTTACTGGAAAATAATCAGGCAGTGGTTATAAAACGTACATTCTTGGTTGTTGTCACTAGTAAAAGACAAAGGAAAAAATAAGGAGGGAAGGAGAAGAAAAAAGGGGGAAGAAAAGTATACTTTCTTTTGGTAGAAAGTAAAGTATGAATATGTGAGAATAAGAAAAAATTGAAAGAAATAATTTGCTTTGACATATTATGCATTTATTTTAGCTTTGCATTATTCTTGGCTTGGAACCTCTTCACTTTTTCCTACTTTTCAAAAGGTACAATCACTGTAAAGTAGATTGATGCAAAGGCTCTAACTCAATACTGCATTCCCATCAGTTTTTTCTCTTCATTTGTGTGCCTATATGCAACATCTTCCCCTGCTTTTCCCTCCAGATCACTTTTCTGAGGAACAGCTTTCAAAAGGTTTGTCAGAGATAGAGGTCTTCCACCTTCATGCCATGTGATTAAATAATTGTATTGCCAAAATACTCAAAGTTCAGTAGTCAAGGAAAAATATAGCTGATTAGCAAAGGAAATTTTGAATTGCACCTCAACAACAGACAGGATAAGCAAAAGGGTTGACTTTGCTGTTCCTTCCCAACATCAGAACAAACAGAGCTGTAAGGGTTCTCTGATTGGTCCTCCCTGCACAACACCGGATTACTGCTCATGCAGCTTCAAAATGAGATTGAGATCACCAGCCTCTGGTAGGGGAGTGCTGTAAATGGCTGAGGAAGAGAACTTATGACAATGACAAACCCACACATGTGAATAAGAAAGTGATGTTAAGAGGTACACTGAAAAAAAAAAATGTAACCAGATTCTCTCCAAGGTTACTTGTATTTTTTCTAAAATAAATGAAACTTATACCTGAGTCTAATGTTCAAAAGAAGGAAAAACTAATACATCTGACCTGCATATAGTGGCTTTTTAAGAGCACATCTCATGGTGTATACAGCTGTGAAAGAGAAGATGATCAGGATAATTCTCTGAAATTAAATCAGATTGCAGGTTGATCCCAAAAAAACAGATCCATCGTAGGGTTTTGAGTGCTATCCATCACTACACTATCCATCATCTAAGCACTCTGTCTTACCTTATAATATCTTTATTATTTATTTGAAAAATACAGGCATAATTGTGAAATTGTGTTCATGCTAGGGCCCCTTTGGCTGATATAAGGCAGTATTTCTCAAGAGGGGAAAAGGCCTGAAACAACAAGATGGCAAATGTACATAATATTGGACATTTACATTCAGCTGAAACCTAAAGTTTGTTTTAATAATACTGAGAGAGGTGCCTGATCCAGCACACATGTATCTGTCTTTGAATGCCATGTGTTTTAAAAAGATGGAAGCTGCACAGGATATATGCTTTCTTCATGGTGTTTCTTTGTGTTTTCAGTTGTGTACCATATATTCACATACTACTGTGCGTTACAATCAAGCTTGTTTGATTACTTTCAATTTGTGCCATAGGATTTTGTCACTCTCGCTGAAAATTTCAAGACATTTTACTCCAAACTCATTCTTTTTTCTTTTCCCCTCAGATTTATTTACTACCTTTAGAAGTAGAAAAGTCCAATTTCGATCATGTTAGAAATAGCTCATTTTAGACAAGTACGTGCTGCTCTGCTTACAAAACATATATGAGTGGAATATGCAATTACCACAACTCAGTTTCCTGCCACAGAAACATTTCAGCATTATAGCATTACAGAAATAGAATGACATGCATAATGAAAGATTTCAAGATTCACCCAAGGCATTTATTCTCTTCACCTTAATGTTCTCAGCAGTAGCAGAGTATCCATTAAAAGGTACGATGAATTATGGTTGCTTAGCAACCACGGGGAGCTTGTAACAGCACCAGAGAATGAAATGGCTGGTTGATAAAATGAATTTTCTCTGAGCATTAGCCTGTTGAAACTGCCTTTTCTTGTGGAACATAAAGTGCATTTATTTGTCTCATGCATTTTTTATTAGAAAATTATTTGAGTTCCAGGGACTTGAATCGTTTTGCTACAGGAGATATTTGATTTTAATGTGTTGTACTAAAATAAGTAATAAAAGACATTTTCTTCAAAGTAAAGACACCAAGCAAACCTAGGTAGCTCCTTTTGAAGTTGGGAATAAAATCTTATATAAGGTATGTCATTACTCATTTCTAATTAAGAGTGACATTAGCTAGGGCTTAAACTTCAATTTTACCTTTGAAGGAAAGTTTGAGACAGTTAGCCAATACACAGTGAATAAAAGGAGAGGTTTGGAATTGATCTCGTGGATTCATCATGAGTGAAATAAGCTTTTCTTCTCTCTTCCCAGATCATATGGTAGCGGTGTCTTAGAGAAGGTCAGAAGTGGTTGCTCATTCATACTTTGCATTCACTACTTGTGTTGTGCTAAAGATGCATTCATCATAGGTTTCCATCCAACAGTGAGGAGATATTTCATTTTCCACTGAGACTCTCTGGGCATTCAACAGCAGTCAGAGTTGGATGAGCATTTTTGGCAGAGAAGGTTTTTGTTGGAAAATGCCAGAACAGTGAAACTAGAGTTGAAGCAAGGGGAATATATCTGTTGTGATTAGTCTTTTTTTGCCAGTATTTTCTGAGAAGCAGGTCTGTATGGCCAAGATGTGAGACAAGGGAGATCAAAAGAGAGTGAGACCTGCCCGTTCTAGAATATCCAGAACATCCATCTGGATCTATGAGACTTATTTAGGCCAAGAACTTAATTTTTTGTTTTTGTAGCCCATAAGAATGCTCAAGTGATTAGTTATTATTAGTTAATAGCCTTTTAGTCTTTGTTGTGAGGCTCAAGATGGTGTCATAATTGCTCTTATACAATTTAATAAAGATCTTTTAATCTCTGAAGGCTCCAGACCTTACTTTACTGTTGAAAATAGTCCTACTGACTCCCATGTAAACACCTGGGTGAGAAGCCACTACAACCCTGCTGCTGCATGGTGAATCAGTAGGCCCTGATGTGCGGAGAGTGTCCTGGGCTCTGTGTGAGTGACCTCCTGTGTGAGTCCTTGGTGGAGTCACTGCTGACTTTTATGATAATTCCAAGGAAGGTTATGTGGCTGCAGATTACATGGTGAGTCCAAGTGGCAGCTGAGAGGAATGACTGGGAAGTCAGGGGTCTGGAAAAGTCCTTCTTGTCTTAGAAGTGTATCTCAAATTCTGAACTGAAACTAGAGTAAGAAAGCAAATCTAAAAATCAGGATGAGAAAAGACGACTCATTCATGTCTTACCTACCTGTCAGGAAAGAATCAAGAGTAAGACAGCATTGAAAAAATTGAAGGGTCTTACAGTGAGCTGCCTTGTCATGGAAGTTTTCAACCTATATTTCTGTCTCCAGACGAATTCTTGTGATGCTGCTGAGAGTACTGCTATCAATTGCTCTTGGGGAAGTACAGGACTATTGCAGTTAGCATGATAGCAAATGTTGGCAGCCTAACAGAAAACAGATTTTAGTTGCGTTGACAACATGGCAACATTTTTTACAGAGCATTTTTTACTGCAAATGAAATGCCCTGGGAGATACATAACTACAGGCAATGATAACCTTTTTGGACTAAAATATAATTCCGCTCAAGTGAAAATGAAAGGAAACTGATATTAAGCAGTAAGATCTTTCCTCTTTAAAGTATGTGCTAATAATCAAACATTAAAAGTGAAACTTCCATCATCTACAAAGGTGCAAATTAAAATTCCAGAGAGAGAGCTTGACTGATTTGTTTAACAAAGAGTTTAATACAGCAGAATCCCACTTGAACATAAAACTATTACACTCACAATAATCCTGTCTAGCTGTTGGGAGATCCAAATTAAAACTCTCACTGATATTTGCTTAAATCTCATAAATTGCACAGAATTAGAGCATATTGAAGTTGTGTATTTACTGTGATCTTACTGTCTAATAGGTTTTTAACAATGTAAAATGATGACTGAAAATATGTATTTTCCCCTTAGATGATTCAAGTAGTGTCTATTTTATTCCTGTATTCTAATTTAATACCCACTTGTTTATTAACTTACTAGTGTCAACATGACAAGGCTGTATTGAATGCAGACTAAATGTTCCATTTAAACAGATAATTTATTTTCTTATTAGTATTAAGGTGTTATGAGGAGATTATTCAGTTGAAGTTGGTGGATTAATAATACTACTTCTCAGGCAGATATTTTCATGCTCATTTACTATGTTCCATTGTTTCCATTCATACATATAGAAGAACAGATGTTTATTTCTTTTCCACTTGTGATTCTGATGATTTAGTGGCAATATTACTTACTGTGTTCTATTGCACTACTCAGTATCCTCTGGAGGATTTAATTTATGGATTTTTTTGTATGAAAATCTCAAAATTGTATGAAGACATGAAATTCATAGCAGTTTAGGAAAGGAATTGCAGTCCTACATAACATCTCAAATGACTGACAAGTTTTACAAAATTAAGACCTGTGACCTCTTTTCTCCAGATCAGCTGCAGTGACATATTCAAGTCTTTTAGGTTGGATGGGCAAGCAGAGGTTTTAAATTTGTTCTTGTCAGTAAGATTCCCCACAGTTTAGTTAGGACACATTGCAGATGATGACTTAAAAAAAAAAAAAAAAATAAATCAGGAGTGATAGAAGTAAAAATGTGATAAATAAGTAACCTCAGATAGCCACTACTTTTTCAAGGGTTTGATAGTATGTCAGAAATAGTCTTGGCATTTATGGTGCAGTCTTTCTTTTTTGAGACTGATCTAATAAAACAAGAATGTGCACACACCCACCTAAGAAGTAATCATTATTCATGCTTTGTAGGAAAAGGTAGAGTTCCAGGTCTGCAGTTCTTGCTCACAGTTACATTATATAAGGAATTAGATTAGTGTAATTTATGAAAATGTGCAGTTGTGCCAGCTGGAGAACATAGAGTCAATCCCATCTGATGTTGCACTTCAGCAAGAATTATTGAACAAGGAACTAACCACCGTTGCAAAGCTCTAGTTGCTATAAAGCAGTGAGCAAAATTAAAGCAGTAGAGAAGGCTTATTTTATGAAATGCCCATACATAAATAGCACCAAAACAAGGACTGAAAGTATACATTTGTATGTGAATATAGCAGTAACAACAAAACTGTTGCAGTGCTTTGGTTATGGCCTTCTTCCAAAAGAACTTGCTGTATCAGAGCAACATGGCTAATGCATTTTTTGCATGAATATAATAAAAACAGGGTGTGATTTGACCAAATGCACTGACATAACCACTGCATACATTTGTGTGAATCTGTCAAATGTTGCATAGAGCACTCTATTTCTTACAGGTGCCTGAATAAATAATGCACATAAGCCTCCTCAGAAACAAAGTCAATAACAAGATGTCTGGTTACGTGTACTTTTTATATGACTTCTGGTTAACTCAAAAACCCCAAATATGATATACAGAGCTCTGTGTGGATTTGAGATGTTCTCTGGGGAACCTTTATCTGCATATAGGGTCTTTTTTAACATGTGACAGTTTTGTATCAAGGATAATGATCTTGATATAATAAGTAATCTAAATACAGTCAAACTCCTCATGAATGAACATAGTTTATTTGTTTGAACTGTTTAATTTCTTTTCTTTCAAATATCTTTTCATAGATCAAATTTTTTTTAGTAGTTACATTAAAATGGTTGTTTTTGCTATTTTCTGCCATGTAATGTATGTACAGATAAAAATGGAAGGCACATCACTCTGGTTTTTCTGTTGACACATGCTACAGTCTGCTGGGAATGTCATAACCAAGAAAACCACCTTGTCAAACCACCTTTGCACAGACGTGCCAAGTAATGCTGCATTGTTGCGTTATCATCCAGAAAACCTTGGGAAATTCAGGGTAGTGATCAGACAGGCAGTGAGTAATGTTTGGTAACTAATACATTTTTATTATTCTTACTAGTAAATGAAGAATTCTTGGAAATGTCTATTCAGAGGAATTCTTGAAAACATGTATGCTGATTAAGGGTCTTACTGCTTCCAGTTTTAGTCCAAGACAACTTTTTCTCATATCATCTTTACAATTGCTTTTTATGTTTATGACTAGTCCTTTAAATATTGGCTAAAAAGACTAGTTTCAATGTAGTCATCAGAAGGAGACATATGGTAGATAAAAATGTGTAAACAAAATCTCAAGCCTGGTTCAGAGTATTGGTTAATGACATAATGGCCAGCAGCGGAGGCACAGAAAAATCTGTCAAGTTTTGAAAAGCAGCTATTCCAAAACACAGAAAGTAGCTGTGTGTGGCAGAAGCTTAGTGTCCATTTGCCTACTGAGATATTTCATTTTCTTTTAAAATAGGACTGGATTTTAATTTTTCAGCTTAGTGTCAATCTGTATATGTCGTGTGTCTATTTTGTGCATACGGTAACAATTATTTGTGGAAGTTTCTTAGTTGCCCAAAGAGGTAAATGTGGCATTTTAGGTAGTTGGATGATTATCCAGCTACAAGGAAATGTAAATTATAGCAGTCATCTGTACTTGTTCATGTCCATGCAGAGTAGGTGAGTGTCACAGTCAAACATGAATTTGCAAGTTAATGATAGAATGGAATTCTACCTTCATATTGATGTTACAGTCAACAATAATGTGTGTACATATCTGATTCCTTGGATGCTAACAGAGAAGATCAAATGAAAATCAGCTCTTTTCAGTTAAAGATAAAAAATAATTTTAAAAAAGAGCATTTAATGATAATATGAAAATGGGAATATGAGGTCTTTCATACTTGATTTCCTGTCCCTGAAACTTCAGGTTTCCAAGTGTATGCAATCTGCAAAGTTTAGTTGAAAAATAGTGTTAAGATGTTTTCAGAACAGGTGTATATCTCCATCTTTAACCTTACTGCTTACTGCACTAAGTACAGAATGGGGACATGATGTCTCTGGTGAACTGCTGAAAGATCCTTCAGAGAAGTTCTGAGGCTTCCATAGCATTTCTATCACATTCACATAGTTCCTCTGACAGAGTCACAGCCCAAACTACAGGCAGGTTAAAGTGATTGATGAAAGAAGAGATCAGATTAAGGATTTAATGACTGCCTGAGAATGCTACTACTAGGTCTTCTAGGTCATGAATTAAACCCCATTAAAATATTTGGAAAGGCTTGCAATGCTTCTGATGGACTTTGGGAAGGACTTATGCATAGAAGTGCTCTTATCTTGGTTTTTACATTTGCTTGAGAATTTTCTGTGTGTTCCTCTGTTTCTCTTTTGTGAAATGGGGGGAAAGATGTTTATCTGCATTACTGGGGCTTAGTAAGTGTTTGCAGGGTGCAGTAAAATAGAGTGGCTGGCTTAAAAATGTATGTATTAAGAATGTATGTAAAAAGTCTTTTGTACTTAAAAATCCTGCATTATGGATCCCTTGTACAAATAAATTATCTGCTTTACCTTTCTCATTGTGAAGTTAATGCATTTTCTTAACCTTATACCTGTTTGTTTTGTTAGAGAAAGCGGAAGCTATTCTGCTTCTGTATTCTTCCTCAGTGCAGGATTTGAGTTGAAGGATTGCATTTATTTTATCTGAGTAGGGGAATAAAACCCACACCACCAAACAATACAGATATTATAAAAAAACTCAAAAATTTGTGTCGATCTCTGCTTCCTAGGTCTTAATCAAGGATTTCTCATCTTCATTCATTATCAGTTTTTCCAGAGCAGATTGAGATAAATGTCTT
>NW_016690412.1:966209-1042720 GCF_001604755.1 Lepidothrix coronata | reverse complement strand
CAATTGCAGGTGCATATTCCACTTGGAAGAGGTGGTGGTAAGTGTCTGTGTTAGACAGACAGAGTAAAAAGGGCCAAAATTTTCCACTATGTAGAGAATGGGCTATAAAAGCATACAAGAATTTGTGCTATGTCTTTGTTGCACACTGCTATGTCCTGGTGTATGCCTACATGCTTCTGCTCATGGCCATCCCTTCTTTCCCTGGACTGGCATTCAGAGAATATTCCTCAAGAGGAGTTCTGGCTTAGGACAGCATAACCAAAATCCTCCTGGTTTTTGGTGGAGTTCAAGAAAGGGGGTTATAGGTTTATAGTAGCAGCAGAAAGGAGCACGTGGTAGTCAAAAATGCCTGAGAATCGTGCTCATGAAGGAGGTGCTTCAAACTGTTTCATGAAGGAGAGTAGCATGGTGGTGGCCTGTGGAGGAGCACTCTGAGAAGCTGGAGGGCTGTCCAAAATCTATCCTGTAATGCTGAGACTCATTTCTGATGCCAGGAGATGCTGTGTTGGAGTATCTTTTTACATAACTCATCATATATATGTTTGCTGGAGGAACTAAACTCCTCTCAGGACTAGAGAAATCAGTTGCATTGCATTACTCCTGAAATCCTTAATTTTATATTTTCTCTGGATGGTAGCATTTTGCTGTACTCCAGAAAGGTACAATAATCAGCAGGCATAGGGTGTTGTCCTTCTTTGATTTAGCTTTATTAAAAATTTAATAACACAAGTTTTATGGCAGATGGGGATGGACAGGCATTTAACCTCTCTGCTTCCTTTTAGTTCAGCTGAAGAGTTTTCAACCTCAGTCCATAGCAGAACTTTTACTTTGGCATAAGAATAAGTTGCTATTTACTGTCTTTGTTGATGAGAGGCATTTGCAGTGAGCCAGATTGTTGCCTATTTTGCCACTGACTTTTTTCCTGCTGTGAATACATATATATTTGTGAAGATTTTACAACTCACATGGTGAGACCTGCATCCGTTCTTCAGTCCTTGCAAATATTTACAGGCCCTCTAAACCGTAAACCATATGGCTAACCGTAAATATATGGCTGGAGGAGCAATCCAGTAGCAGGAATTGAGAGCAGCCACAGACTCATTGGCAAAATCTGGACATAAGCAGAGTGCCAAGTGGAAAGTTTGCTCTGCTGGATGCAGCAGCACAGAGTTAGGCAAATTTTGGCTAGTGTTCCTGCCAGACAGAGACTGATGTGATTTACACTACTTTAATTGTTCTAAACGTAACCTGGCCAGGACATTGTGTGCCCTGTCTTGAACGGGTGAAAATTCTCATTATGTGCTACTGAGCTTGTGTTGGCCACTAGTAGTTTTCTCTGTTCTGTGCCAGTTTATGCTTATCAAGTATTAAAAATACTGCCTTGACTTGGGATAGTTCAAGGACTCTTTGTGAGATGCAATTTCATAGCAATGTAAAAGACCTGGGGTTTGTTCCAAAACATACACATCAACTGGATCCAACTAGAACAAGATAAACATTTTCTACTGGCATTTCTAATAGAGATTCTGTAATTTTTAGAAGTTTTAAAGCATATTTTCATGACTTTTTGAAGACTTCTGTGTTGATTACTTAGTTGGTGATTTCTTTGTTAGCATGTACAAGTGTTCATTTATTCTTTTGGCATCCTTATTTTACCATTTGCCTCTGTGGGGGAAAAGCTTTTTAAAATACACCAGTGAAATGTTAACTAAGAGTAAGATGATCATATTTTAAGGTTGTATTTTCTGGTTCTCACCACATGCTTCCTTGGGATGAAATTGTCAGTGGGATGTTTTAATTCTACCCATCCATGTTGGCTGGTCTGAGAGCTCCATTTTGTGCAAAATGGCATTTTTAACTTGCAATTAAAAAATCCCCCAACCTTCTGTAAGTTTGACTACATGCCCACCCCTCTCTTTCTGCATTCAGAGGAACCTATCATCCTCCTGTGGGGGATTTCTTACAAAATTTCTTAAAGAAAGAAGAGTGGGCCTGTAGAGGTTCCACAGTAAATACAGGAAGAGAAATTAGCTTGTAACAGCAGTGCTGTTAACTATACTATTCAAAGCTATTCAGATCACCTTGTTCTTTTGTTTGCAGGCATTCTTATTTCCAAAGTACTTCTACCTCTAGTGATGAAAGCCAGATTGGTTAGGTAGATGCACAAGTCCTCCCATTTCAGACTGGAAACACAAAAGTAAGCTTGAAAACCTTCAGATTTGGACTTTTGAATATCTGGTCCTAAATGTTCCATGGCCCTTATGCAGTGCACACTTATAATTGAATTACAGAGAGAGGATAATATGTTATTGTGTTGTCTTCTGTAGGGTTCATAATTATTCTTATCATGTATTTCCAGAAGACATTTTATTTTATTCTTGGCATTACAGACAAGCCTTTAATGTATTTAATCTTGAAGGGCTCCTCGTGTAAGAGCTACTTGCTCAAGCAAGGACTGTTCAAATGGGTAAAGACAGATCACTCGGGGCTTATTTCTGACATTTAAGCACAATACTGTGCAAGAAGAAGAAAACAGAAGGATAAATAGCTGTGCAGTGGTACCAGTTCCAGCAGCTCACAGTGCACTTCCCAGCCTTTTTATGGAAACACAGAGCCACGGTGGATCCTGTACCATTTGTGTCCGTCTAGGTACTGTCTTTACTAGCCACCACCTAGGTCAGAGGAGCAGCATGACCACCTGTGTCTCTTCCAACCCATCTTTGTCACGCTGTGCATGGCCACCGAAGGCAATGAGAGAAATGCTTATGCCTCCCTAAATGACAGGGCTGTGATCCTGCCTTTCCCTGTGTGATTGTGAGTCTTTACGTACACCTCCCATGCTCTGCTCATGGCAGGCAGCAATGAAAAAGAGCATGAGGTACCAGGCTTGGGCAGCCTCTTGTGAATGACTTTGTGTGCATTAGCCAGCAAGGGGTCTGGTCACAATACCTTGTTTAACATAGGGAGCTTTTAGGATTGCTGCAGTAATGTTGCAGAGAGGAGCGTGTGAGACAGTGTTGGAGTTAATATGAAGTTTGCTGAATATCCTGAATAAACTGGTCTGTGTCCAATGGGTATTAATTAAAAGCATATGTGAAAGTAAAAACATTCTGTAGCTGCATATCGATAGGTCTGAGCTGCAGTTAAGCTGCTTAAATAGTAACTAGCAGCGGTGTATATAATATAGTAAAAGATTTGCATAACATAAACATTCTGAGTATCAAGTTGTGGCCCATATACTTCTTGTGATATTATCATTACTAATCTTATGGCTTAGCACTGCATGCCTGACAAGCTACTTATACATTATAATATACTGTTATTACACAGGCACCCATGCAGAGTAACCATAGTTACACACACAGTACACTTCTTTTGGTTAAAGTAAACACAAATATAATCATTGGGGTCAGTGCTGGAGCTTTGTAGGTTACAAGTTTGCTGCCAGCAGTGAATAAAAGGAATGTATCTGGCAGTTCAAAGTAAAATTCACTCACCCTTTTATGAAGGCTGAAACATGCTATTAAAGTAAATTATTATAGTGATTTGTTTTATTTTTGTCTTTGTGATATGATTACTTTGAGTCATCACCATTTTTGTTAGAAAACCTGAAAAAAAATCTTTACTACCAGCCCCATCATCTTATTAGAGTAGCTTGACAGTCCACTCTAATGCATTTTAACCAACTTATAAATCATTTTCTGGAGGCTAATGATTTATTACTGCTGTAATGAACTTCAGAGGCATCAATACATTAGTATCCACTTTGAAAAAAAGCCATTGTCAAGTCCTATTGGAATGATGATCAGTTTACTATTGTTATTAATGACCCCGATCAACTCTTTGAATCTATGGATTATCCTGTTAGATGACAGAGGTCTTCCATTTGGGCAAAAATCAATGCATATGTAAAATAAAATTATGTGGCTTTCTGGACCTTTTATCAGTGCCTATGTTCCTGTTATCTGCAAAGATTCAGAACTACTTGTAATTTCACCAAAGCTGGGGTGATTTAGGAATAGGAATCCCTGGAAATATTTCAAATTCCAAATTAGGTTATATCTCAGATTTAGGAAAGACTGCTTGTTGATTTTACCCTAAACACCTTCCAAGTGTGGATATACGCTGGCTACTTAATAGACATGTGATGTCACATATGGAATTTTTATTGCTGTGTCGTTTTATTTTATTTCTGTGGTGGAAGGAGGCTGTAATACAAGGAAGTATGTTACAGACTGTACCAAGTGCTGGTTCTCAAGTTTCTGAAGTATAATGGTTTTTTCCTTTCTTTTTTAAATAGAAAATAGACCTCAGTGACTTGACCGAAATAGTAATCACCATGTTACATTTTTTTTCAGTATTCAGAGATGTCAGAAATTTGACCTTTGAGGCTTTTAAATCTGACCTTGTTGCTTCTTTCCATTCATTAAGCTACAACCTTTGCTCTCTTGTCATAAAAGATAAATGAAGATTCACACAATCTTTATTTAAGGGAAGATTTATTGTTTACATTCATGTAGATTAAGTAGAAGAAAACCAATTCTGTATTGTGCTAATCATGTCTACTTGAACTTTTAGTTATCACAGTTCTATAATTACCATTTCTAATGTTCATTGCAAACTCAAAGCATAAATATATTTTTTAAATGTCTTCGAATATGTTATTTTATATGAATAACTGGAAGATTGTTTCTAAACTCTCATGTAACAATCTAGGGAAAGAAATTAAATTTCAAAATTAAATAGCCAAAATACAGTCTTCATACATATGACATTGTCTTTAAATGATTGTTTTGCTCAGTATTTTCTTCTCTGGAAGCAAATGATAGAATTTTCTGTTGCCAGAGAAGCATATTTGTTGACAGACAAATTAAAAATTAAAGAAATTTTATCAACTTAGAATTTGTTCAAATTCACTTTTTTGATCATATAGCCTTTGATGAAGAAAGGGATAGGCAAGACCATACTGGCAAGAATTTGTACAGCAAGATAGAAACTTGGGGTTTGCGACTGGGTTTGGTTTCATTTTCAGTTTTGTTAATGTATCCATCTGAAAGGAACTTGCTTGAAATTGCACATTTAATGCTAAATTATAACTAACACTGTGGATTCACAAAGTGACGGGAGGAAAAGATGCAAGAATACCCTCCAGCATCTGTGTGTTACCACATCCCCTGAGATCTGGCTGAATCCAGCACACAAGTTTTTTCATACATCTCAAGGGGAGGGTATATTGCTGTCCCAGGAGCAATCACCTCTCACCTTGCTTCAGGCATGACAGTGCCAGAGGCAGACATAGTACTTTTGAAACATGTGAAGTCTGTTGTTCTCCCACCATTCATTTGGACCATGACCTGTCGTTGCTTACTTCACTGTGAAGCTTGCTGGTAATCAGAACATAGTTTCACTTCCAGCATCTAAAGTGTGCTGTAATGTGCTAGTGTGAAACATACCCAAAACACAATCTTCCAAAGAGGCAGGAGAATCACCTTTGGTTGTAAAAGACAGTGAGAATAGTCCTGCTTTTAAACAGAATTCCAGAGATGGGCAACAGTGGCGGCAGCTTGGAGTCCAAAACATAAGGCTTCATTTTGCAGAATATTTTAAACTAATATTAAAGCTAAGCAAAACCATCTATAACAGTGAAAATCAATGTGTGTGTTTAAATGTGAGCTATGTTGGGGGATCATCCTGATATGGTGTAGCACAGCAATTCACACATTTCTGATCCTGACTTTTTGAGGCCTTGGGAACCAAAGTATAGCTTAGCTCCTTGTTTCATATGCAGTTCAGTGAGGCTTTGCTTCTTAAGCATGTCAGATGAGATCAAGCTTTGCAAATGCTCACAAGTTAACTAGCCAGACCTGCCATCTCAGAGCTACATTGGAAAATAACCCAAAGCCATGTGTCATGTATCCACACCTCTGAGAAAGACACATGGATAGATCGTTCAGGTCAGCCTACACACTGCAATTTGGGAGGAACAAATTAGGTAACAGTAGGATACCAATTAGGTATAGCTGCTTCATTCAGCAGTTTTTAGAAGGCTGAGTAGCGTGGCACTCATTTCAGTGAACATCTGCTACATAAATTAAATAGTTTTCAGGAGTTATTACAGAAATCGAAAGCTGTGTTCTAATTTCACTTACTGTATTTTACTGTTATTCCTTGTGTAAGTGGGAGCAAAACCATACAAAATTCTCTCTTTAAAATGCACAATTGTATCATAGCTGCTGAATTCTTCATTAAAGTCAGGATTTAATTTAGTTATCAAACATTTTATTAAACATATTATTTCCTTACATTTAGAATGGGATATAGTTGAATCATCTTTCACCTATCCATCAGTATATATTGCTCTACACATAAATTATTTTTAAATATTATCTTTTATTGATGATCTTCCTAATTTAATTACATTAAGTACTGGAATATATACTCCTATGGCAAAACAGTGTAACTTCGTAGTTGCAAGAAATGAATGCATAGAATGTAGATTTAAAGTACTTTTTTTGTTCTGCTTTTTTAAGAAATGCATTTGTTTTTCTCTGTGGGAGAGTGCTTTGCATTTCACCAATAGTTATGAAAATGGATGTCCTCATAGTATTCAAATAACTCATTAAGACTGGTGTTTCTAAATATATAGGGAAACTATAGCCCTGGTTTAGATCCTGTCAATGTCAAAAGAAAGAAAAAAATGCTGTTTTTTCTGTCCCTGAATCAGAATCTATATGCTAAAACTAACAGATTACTCTAAAGAACCATTTTCAGATGCAGGGCTACCTGATTTCATCTTTTTGCATATTCTCTTAAGTTCCTGCCAGGGGAAGGGGAGGATTTCTGTTGTACTTTCTACAAGATCAATTACAGCATTTGGATTTGCTAGAGGCAGAAACAGGAAGACGTCTCTTGTTAAATTGTTGACAGTAAAACCAGAACATTTTCTTTAAAGTCAGTGAAGATTTTCACAGTAGTTGCCAGCTACAGCGGTCCAGTCAGACTTTAAAGTTTATCACAGGTGACAACTGCTGAGTAAGTGCAGAAATTACATATAACTCTGCAATAAAGTGGTGCTCTGATGATTCAGAATTTTAACCTACATATTCCAAAAATTTCAGTCTTAGAATACTGACATAATATTAAATTTAATAAATAACATGGAATGAGGTGTAGGGGGAAAAATGGTTAAAAGCAAAATAATAAGAAATGAGGTAAAACTGAAAGGCGTGGCTTGTATGTTGGCACAACGACTTGCCTATATTTCAGTGGGGAAATTAAAATTATCCAATAAATTTTAACATCTTGTAGTGTTCTTGTTTGCCCTTTGAGCTACTTTTGCCAGTCCTGAAATTACAGAATTAATTGCAAGCTGAAAAAATCGAGCACCACGTTGATGTCATTCAAAGTACTTCTAGTGTATTCACTTTACTAACTTTCTATGCAAATATATAAAGATTAATTGGCTGCAAATCTTCTGTTACCTTTTTTGAAAATTAAGGAAAGCATTTTGGATGCAAGAACAGCTTGCCAAGCTCCAGACTGAAACAGATAGAGGATATGAGGCCTCAGTGTAGAAGGAAGAAACACTTTGGTGCCTTTTTGGTGCTTTTCATAATGTTAGGGGATTTTGTTCTTGTTGTACTTCCTAACTGTCAGTGGTAGCCACTTGCATGCAAAATATTTTTCATTAAAATATAAGATTTAGCATCTGTTATGTTAAACACAGCAAAGTGTAGTTATTTTTCAAACAGTATAATACCATTGATATGGTATGATATGGAGCAATGTTTATCATATGTCACTGTTTTTCAAGCTAGATTATCTCAGCAATACTTTTAAGACATAGAAATGTTACTTGGTTATGAGCAGGGATTTCTCAGTTTGTTCGTATATGTCAGCCCTTATCTCTCTTTTTTGCTTGAAGGAGGTTGGTTTAGGTGGCAGAGGTTGGTGATTCATCTAAAATTCATTTAATAATTCAGTTTACCATTTTTTAGCAAAATAGAGCTCCACATGCTATCCTATATTGACTGTAAAGGGCTGGCAGAAGTAAAATTTAATAACGTAAAAATATTAATTGGAATTATCATGGGGATCATATTCTGCATATGACCATATCTGAACTATCTGTCTTTAAAAAACACAATTCTTATGGCAGATGCTGTTTACTCTACTTTAAGAATAAAAAAGCAGTCCGTTTCAGGTGCCGTAAAGGTCAACCATAGCATATGCATGTGCACTGTGCAAAAGCAGCTCGGAATTTTCAAAATAAAACTATATTCTCTACATTTAAATGGGAATTAAAAAAAAATTAAGTATTTTTTTCCTGAATATTGCAGACATAGGAATTAAAACTCTTTAAAATTGACTTTATAAAAGCTTAGCAGTAATTAAATGCATGGGCTTGATTTTAGGGTTTTCATAATGGGATGTTGTTTTTACAGAGTATAACAGAAGACACTTTAGGATACTTACTTTAACACATGCATATTTTATGTTTATTTTGGTGCAGTTCTTCTTAGAAACCTGGAATCTAAATGCAATTCCAATGCATTACATCCATAACGTTTTTTTAGTTAATGATCAAGGTTAACAGGAATATTTAGGCATGGGTTTTTTTATTCTCTTGTCTTAACACACAAAACAAACAAGCTAAGATTTTTTATTAATACAGTTTTAAGTGTAGCAACAGGTATATAATTTGTTGAAATGCTTCTGTGAGACAAATGCAGCATGTTTTCTTTGTTCTTCAGAGAAGGAGGACACTTGTAAACTCTTTCAATTGCTTATCTGTAAACACCACTGGGACCCTGTTTTGGCCTTTCATTCCTGAGGAACACGTCTGCTTCTCTCAGATGAAGAATTAGACACTTAAAATGACAATTTCACTTACTTTAAATTACACTATACATATGTAGCTTGTCTGAAAAGCATTATGCTTCTTGACTACCAGAAGGGGTATGTTGCATATTGAAAATAGGAGAAGAAAGGATAATTGAAGGAACTTGACCTATCTAGTTGCCCTTCTCATATCCTCCTCTTTCAAAATTAAATGTACAAAAAGACAAATGCATATGCTGAAGTTGAATTTTTTTGTTTTTTTTTTCTTTCCATATGTTTTTCATTTGCTTATTTCACTAGTTGCTCATGCATCCTTCATCATTCTTCATTAGTTATTAGTTATTAGTATTCAGTAGTCCTGAGATCTATGTACTAAACCTGGGAAGGTAATTATGAAAATTGCCCATGCAAATTGGGTAAAGGCACACATAAATTACCAGTTAGAGGCTTAGCTAGTAGTTTCCTTGCATATTTACCTGAATTGCATTCATAATTGCAGTAATTATGTGAAGTCATGGATGCAGTTTTGCACACATAGCAATTACATTTTAAAACTTCTTCCTGAAGTGACTAAAATCACTATTCTGCTGAGAAAAGTATGAGACAATAAGGTACTTGCTTACAAAATTAATGATTATTAGTAGAGGATGATCCTATTCTAGGGTATTAATAAAACTTAAAAGAACTGTAGTAACACTATATAAAGTTACACACTGATTGAATGGTACACTAGTATGAAGAGCTCACCTAGTACGAAGGCAGTCTGTGGCATGTGAACAGAACAATGCGGATCTCTCTTTGTGTTATTTGGAACGTTCCTTTGTCATGTCATTTTAAGATAATGTGAATTCTAATCTTTCTGAAGGTTAACTGTTCTTTTCTGTAGCATCTGAGTACTTGCCTGGGCAGGGTAGCTTCCAGGGCTACCTTCTGGCAGTGTCAAAGTATGGTATGCAGATCCCATTTTAGATTTGGGTGCATTTTACTCAATTACGTTAATCTGGATTGGACCAGTTAATATGTTGAAAATTAGAACCAGGCCTCTGTCAACAGAGCTGATGTATGATCAGCAGAAGAGTTTGGGGATTTTAGAACAACCATGGTTGTGCTCTCGAACCTGGGAAATGTAAGCAGTTGTGTTTTGTGCTGTATGAATATTATGACTTGTCATCATGTTTTGTTCCAGATAACGATATGTTGGATAGTCCAGATAACAGTAGGTTAGATAGTCCCAAATAGAAGTTAGAAGTTTATTAATATGACTAGACTCTCATCCAAGAAGAAAGGAAAGGAGAAATCATCCCAGAGGACTTCAGATTTTCTTTTAAATGATGCAATTATTCATCCAAACTAAAGCATTTCAACACTTTGATGAGTTTGTGAGACTTTACTGAGAAAACATGAAGGACATTTCTTTGAAAGGTTGTCTTCTCTCTGGACATCAGCACTCTGAATCCACAATTATTACAGCCTTCTCTAGCTTGAAGAATTTTCTAAAGCCCAGCTTTCCAGGATCTCACTGATCTGCCTTGTTACCTGTATATCCATCTCTTTCTTCACCAAGAAGACATAATTTCCAAAGCCTGAAAGTTCTTGTATTCCAGGATTGCTTTTTTAATGTCCTAAACTCATGTTCTGTAAATTTCTTTATTCACTGTTTTCTCCCTTGCAGATAGCATTTGGTTCCTCCCTGAATTTCACTATAAACTGTTTCTGTGTTGTGGTGGATTTCACACAAAACATGTGATGTTCTTTGAGTTTTGCTACTGTGTGTGTTAGGATATGCAAAACAATTATTATATCACAACACATTCTTACCAAAGACTCCAGTATGCTTCCTTTGCATTCAGGAATGGAGTTAAATCATTGTATATGTAATCATAAAGTATTGCTTTCCCAGCTGCTGGTTGCTGCTCAGCAATGTTGAAAATCCAAGTTTGTAAGATAAAGGAAAAAACCAGAGTTTTCTCAGCCAAACCAAGATCGCTGCTTTATTCTAAATATCATTGGGACAACAAGAGCCTTCATGATCAAAAAGAATAGACTGAATTATGAGTTTAAAAAGAAATAAGAAGTTGAGATTGCCCAAAGTATCCCTTTTCAAGAAGTTAGAGGTTTTGCTTTTTTTCTCTTAGATTGTTTTGGTTAGTTGATCAGACTTCATTAAGGAAGATATCCACATTTAGAAATATCAAATCAGGAAAACAAAGATTTATTCTTAAATTAAAAAGGAGGTTCCCAGGATTATCTTCTGTCGCATGGACATTAAGCAAAATAAATTTACTAATTTTAATCTTTTGAGACTGCTGCATATCTGTTCATCTTCTACATAGTTGGAAATAAAATAATTGAGATTTTTCTTGTTTCAGAATTATAATATTGGGCTTGGCAAGCTGCAGATGGATAATTACACTGGAGATGTTAAATAGGTTTTAGAAACAAAATTGTAAATAATACAATCCAGAAGAATGATGGACTTATTAGCATATCATTAAATTGCTTTTTCCCTGAGAGCCAAGCATATTTTTCATAGCTTACAAAAACTGTGTTGCCTAGCAGTAACACATGTGCTTAACATTTACAAAACCCACAATATTTGACAATGGCATTAGGTTTATTTTGCAGGGAAAATTATGACAATATAGTTACAAATATCAGTAAGTTTATCACTTGATAACAAGATCATATGTATAAAAAACAATCTTTTCTGAGTTAAACATTATGCAGACCTTTTGTTTCAACTTCCATTAGTTCTCTCACACTAAGATTCTTTCACTAATGTAATTTAAACCATCCAACTCATTCTTATTAGTCTAAATTACTTTTTTTGTTTAGATTTTGTATTGAATGAAAAGTCGAGTCATGTGGGATATGGTGTGGTTTTTTCACAGCTACTGGTATCAACCAGAAAAAGATATGATTTTCTTTCTCAAGGAAAATAAACTTAGTCCAGAAATTCACAAAATGCACAAATAAAACCTGGACGACTTTGGTTTTTGGGTGAATGATGGGTGGCAGGGAGTTACAGGAAAGTTCATTTCATTTAACACAGTGCCTGTGTATGGGAATGTAAAAGGTAGCACGCACCACTGTTCCTACCCAAGACTGAAATGTCTGGCAAAATAGTTTACTTAAACAGAAGTGGTATTTATCAATAGGCCTTCAGGGCATTGAGCCAACTGAGTCTCCCTAATCCAGCTATGTCTAAACTTCCTTATGTTCAGACTTTGCTTATGATTAATTCCATAGGAGATTTTGTTGCAGTCACAATGCCATTTGTAAACCACAACCCCAGATAGGACCCTATGGCTCAGGGAAATAATTTCAAGGATGTTCCACATCACAGTGCCCAAGAGGAAGAATACAGATAATTGCAGACTACATCTGCCTGTGTGACCCCGGTTTCAAAGATCCAACTTCATATCACATTGGAATGGAAACAAGATCCATTAAATGTTTGTGCAGAACAGCAGGAAATATCATGAGCCTAATGCTGGGAGTAGTGAGATGAATAGAGCACATAGCAGATGCAGGTTTTAGTCCTTTCTCTGCCTTCTGAGTGACAGAGATTTAGATTTGAGGTCCTTCTGCCCTTTATTTATGTCTAGTGCCTTAACAGGTGAACAACACTGGAAAGACAGCTGCTCCTCCCTTACAAAAACCTTTTTCAGTGAAGTAGCATACTTAGATTAAATCCCATTGACAATATTTAAAAAATCTCTTGTTCTATCTGATGTGCTGCGGAGTCCAGCTTTGAGAGGGAATTGGCCTTTCTTAGAAACGAGATAAGATGCAGTTTCTATCCTACAGAATTTTCCTGTAGAGTTAGGAGACACAAGACACCCCAATATTGCATCAACTTTTCAGGTGTCACAGCTGGTTTAGTGTGATTTGCTAACCAGAAGGAATTTTTTCACTCTTCCCACATGGACATCCCCTGCACTTAGGCAAATCCCCTGTTATTGAACCTGAGGAACGTGGCTCTTCAGATAAGATATAAAACGCAATGAGCAGCAGAACCTTCCTTGGGGTAGGCAAATGGAAGAGTTATCAAGATAAAGAGGAACCACAAAAGGCACAGAAGGACACATTAGCTGGATGTGCATTTCAGGTGAGACACTTTTCTAAACCTTTTTGCTTTATATGGAATATGTCATAGGGTCTTTTTCCCAAATTTGCCAGCTAGAAAGAATTGACCATTCATTGTTCTTCAACTTCAAATGGAGTACAGGGTGAAAAAGGCAGACCTTGATTCACCATATAGCTTCATAATTTGATGCTTTGAATAGAAATAATGCAGCATTACAAATCTAGGATTGAGATCTTTCAAGAGGAGACAGGGGCTGAGGCAGAGCATGAAGAAACATGATATACAGTGTGGAGTCACCAAGAACAATCTGTGGTTATAGCTCTTACGTTTTCTGTTTCACCTTTCAGTGTTTTTCCCTGTTGAATCTGTCATTAGTGAGTGTAGGTCTAGTAGCCTCAGCCTGAGCAGCCATCCTGTACAGAAAGTAAGCTCATTAAAACAATATAAGAGCCTGAATGGATGAGAATTCAAAGGGTTAGTTGATCATTCAAGGTCTCAGCATCTTTCTCAAAGACTTTCACACCTATCCAGTTATTCAACGACTGTATCTGTGCTTCCCTAAGAATAAAACCCTGGCATACCTGAAGCATTCACATGGAGTCAGTCTTAACATAATAAATACTGCAGTCAAGTCATATGATATTCTTTACTAAGTGTAAACATCCTTAAATACCTTTATGTAAACATCTCAGTCTAATTCTAATATTTCCAGTTTATTTCAAATTAAACATCTTCTAAACATCAAGCTAAACTTTGTTTTGAAATATGTAATGTGATGAATATGAATATCTTATTGGAAATTTATGTTTTTAAATGCTAAGTCCACCAGTTTTCTAAATGTCGACACTACTGTATAAAGTATTAAAAATATCTATGATAAAAGTCAGAGGCAGATCTACTGACACGACTGGGAGATACACGACTATGCACTAACTGGGCTTAGCACTCTCCGCTCTTGTGTGGCCAGATCTTCTCTTGGCAAATCTGTTGGAAAATTTACAAATCATCTACTGATGATACACTGACTCAAGAAAAACTCCGGAATGTATCCAATACAAATTCCTTTACTTGGTGGTAGGGACAGATGGATGTTGTGGTGAAGGTACTTTTGTGCGTTAAAGCAGATATAGCAAACAACGTTACATATAGTAGTCACATTGCCCAATGCACTGCAGGGAAATAGTTTGATAGTGCTGAACATCATAAAGAAAAAAAAAAAAAAAAAAAAAACAGAACAGAACAGAATAGAATACAATGGAATACAATGAAGCAGAAGCCAACGAAGGTTACAGCAATCTCATGCTGGCTACTCTGTTGTTGTTGGTCGGTCACAGAAGCAAAGCACTGCAACGGCAGCATAGCTGCCTGCATCCCCTTTTTCATCACGCCCTACAGAAAGCATAGCTTCTCACTGTTAACAGTATTTCCAAAGATCTAGTTTGTATTCATAGACTTAATCATTTCATGTGCCCTTGGTGCCTCTATTTTTATTGTAAAAAAGAAGGGGAGACAGTACTGTGTCTCTCAAGCATCTCTCTGACTTCCTTTCTTTTGATGAAAGGCTGTTGATTCAGGTGTGTTTGAGTGAAACTGTGAATATTCTTCTTAATCAGGATTTCTTTAGTATCACTAAAATAAAAGTGAAATGCATGATTGTTTTCCCTATGCAAATCAGTGGTGAAATAGAAAATTATTCTGTTGTTATTTGCAAAAAAACACAGTATAGGTATAATACTGTTATCAGGAGATGTGTGCTAGAATAGTTGCTTTGTACCTCCTAGATTCCATTTGTCTGCTGTCAACCTATACCTGCTGTAAAGCTTTAGACACTTTAAAAAAGAGAAAAAGATAACACAAATTATTCACCATTAATTCCTTAAAATGAGTCACCATTAAAAGCTTAATTGTTTGCTGAGAGGATCCAAATTAGTGGACTTTGCAAGATCAAACAAAATTGAAGATATTTGTCCAAATTAAAATGGAAACATGCATCCAGAATATACCAAATGAACATGTATGCTCCTGTAATAATAATTTTATTATCTTAAGCTTCCAGGCCAGACTTTTAATTATGACCCTTTATATCAGTGAAAACCATGTATTCGGGATTAAAAACCTATGTCTTTAACTAGTCTAGTTAAAGACTGTGGTTTGATATATTTTATGCTACAACTTTTATAAAAACCAGAGAACACTTCTAATAACACTTTTCTAATTTCATGGTTCAGTGCACAGTCAGTAAAGATTTAAATAATTCAGAAAGAAAGCCTATTCTGTTTCTTTATTAGAAGTTTGAGTCAGGCAAATTCTTTGACATTTAATAGGTTTTTAACCCTTATAATGAAATTTATTGGAGGTTGTTTTAAATAAAGGGTTATTATATTAGAGTGAATAGCAGTCAGTAGTTTTTTATGATTAGTTTTGAGACCTTGGCCCTGTGTGACTCAAAGGATATTAAAACATAAAGTAGAAAAGAATGTTAATAGTCACCAAATTAACTGTGTACCAAGAAATATAGAAACTGTGTATTACTGCATTTTTGTCATTATGTGATCGTGCTATAAAATTTTGCAGTCGAATTTTGAGTATATAATTGCTTTAAAGGGGCTTAAGATCACTTACAGAATCAGAACTATATAAAACAACCTGAAGTGGTTTAATTTTTAACAGAAAGATTTTGAAAAGATTAGAGTAGTAGATTTAATAGGTATTCTTTTATTATTTTTAGTTTAGGGTTCCCTTTACATCTGAAGTTTCTGCTCTTTAATTTTAAGATTGTTTTCCTAATCAACAGAAATTTTGAGTCATCCTTTCATTTCATGCAGTGGGCATAGTATAAAAAATACACTTGTATACAGCACTAAAATATTCCCCAAATGCTCACTTACTTTAAAACACAGTCTTCCATTACATAGTTAGCTGATACAGAAGAGAATTATAAAAATGAGAAGATGAAAACACACATCCCCTTCCTCTGTTAGGTGGTGCTTTGAGTTATTCCTTTTAATGTGTTTTGAATGGTTCTCTGTGGTCATTTTATAGTAACCTTAGCTCTCATAACAAATCTTTGTTTAGCACTCTACTTATATATGAGCTAAAACAAGACTTGCTTGCAAATATGATTTCTACTGTAACTGAATGGAAACAGAGATCTAATAGTATGAGGACCTTTAGGTTTGATCAGTCTTCATTCATGAAAGGACATAAATACCACTTAGCAGTTTTAGCCACTGTAATCAGTAAAGCCAAACTTCCTGTCAGATTTCAGGCCTCTAAATATTGGGGTCACTTTTTTTTTTCTCTCTCTGTTGTATAAATACAAATATTCAAGTTATCTCAAATTTTAAGTTATCTCATGAAATAGCGTCACCATGATGGAAAAAAACAGATGAAATGGCATAGTTTGCTTTTGATTTACTTTCTGTTAATCTAGGATCCTAACCTACAAGATGCAGTGAACAACCACAAGGTACTACTGCTTGATCATTGGTAAGAACCGAGTTCTTAAATGGACATTTCTGTATTTTAGACACTCTTTTAAGTTTAGCTTTGATTATGTAGAATCATAGAGTATCCTGAATTGGAAGGGACCCACAAGAATCATCAAAGTCCTACACCTGGCCCTACACAGGACCATCTCCAAGAGTCACACCATGTGCATTGTCCAAATGCATCTTGAACTCTGTCAGTCTCGTTGCTGTGACCACTTCCCTGGAGAGCCTGTTCCTCATCTGTATGATGAATATTGCTTGAATTTTGTAGCACTAAATTCAGTTATGAGGCTTTTTGGTTTATCAGTTGTTTTGATTATAAATGGTGAGTGTTGTTTCCCAAACACAATTCTTTCTCAGTGTGCCTGCTCTCACAAACCTGTCTGGCAACGTAATATTATCTTTTTTTCTCTCATGAAACCTTCACTTACAGAGTCGAGTGATTATGTAGGAATTAACTTTTTTTCTTTCTTTTTTAATGAGCATCTCTATGTCTCTGGAAAACATCCTGCAGATGTGTATTGGCTTATATTAGAAGAAAATTAAAACACCTAAAATAAAAGCAGTAAAATTTCTAAGTGAATCTCATGGCTTTTCAGAAGGTTGACAGAATCAGGGCTAATGGTCCATTTTAATGTCACATTATTTGGGAACAGACAAACATTCAGGTTTAATATGGCAGAGGTAGTAGCACAAGTTTTCTGGGAATATAAGTGACAATATTACTATTAAAAGAAACTCCTTCTGCCTGCCAAAGAATGTCTGTGATACCTACATGGTGACTCCATTGGGTCATGCCAGTGAAGAAGGAAGCACACTATGGTTAACTCATAGATAACATTTAAGATCTGTTGGGGTTTTCTCCATTTTTTTAATTGATTTAACCATAGTTTCTTATTGCCTGAAAAATTGTTACTCTCTGACTTACCTTGACCAGTTAGACAAGAAGCAAAAAACTATCAGCCACTTCTGCAGTGTCCGTCTACACAAGAGTGTTCAGCGAGTAGAAGACTAAGCAAAAATCATTGTAAGACCTGGTGGTGGTAATAGAAATAATGTCTGCTTTGCCTTGATATGAATTTGCTCAGAGTAGTGAGATATGTGATCTTCACTTGCTTCAGTGAATAAGCCCTGTGTATTTCTCCTTATGTTTTCATCCTTAAGGTTTTCATTTTCAGTGTGTAATCTCTAGTGTTTCTTGCATGTACTTAGACCTGTTATATTTACTTCGATCTGTTCAGGCAACCTGTATTTCTTCTTTCATTTAATGATACCATTTATTATAAATGAATTTAAATAGGGGGGGACAGTTGGGACTTGGCTTTTCAGAGAGATGTTGCCTCATGGTTATTAATTATAACAGGAAAAATAACGTGAATTATTTTGCTAACAGCAAAGTCCCCTTGAAACTGCCTGTCTAATGCTTCTTAGAAAACAATTATTTGCTTCCTAAAGCCACCTTCTGGGACATTAGTAAAGAGTCCTGCAATTTGGCTCTTTCTATATCTTGTATGAGTTAACCAGCTTGTATCAAAAAGGCAGATAATTCGATTTTGGGGTTTTTTGCTGCTATGTGCTATGTCCTTTGAGAGATGAAGTATTCTATCTGAATGCTGTGTCAGATAAGAATTTCTATGTTTTGTGGACTTTGGAGCACAGTATTTCAAGAAAGATGAAGGTTATTGGACGTAGTCCAGAGGACAGCAGGAAGAATGATCAGATGAACAAAGTCTTTCAATCTTCAGGTTTAGTTGTTTAGTCTAAAGAAAAAAAAAAAACCTGAAAGGAAATTCATAATAGCCTTCTAGTGTGTACAGATTTTCTGTAAAGAAAAGGAGAAAAACATTCCTTATGTCCACTGGGAGCAGAGCAAAAAGTAGTAGGTTTAAATTACAACAAAGGAGATTTAGGTGAGACATTATGGAAAAAAGCCCTTTCCACTGTAAGGATAGTTAAGCACAAGAATTGCCCTAGGGAGGTTATGAAGAGGTTAGACAAACATCTGTCAGAAATGATTTAGGTATAGCTAATCCTACTGTGAGATAGTGTTGGACTAAATAACCTTTTGAGGTCCCTTCTAGCCCTATTTTCTGTGATTCTGTGATTAGGACACTGCACTCACATTGTCCTGCAGTAAGATGTTACTGTACAGGGATGATATCACTGTATTCTGCACTCCATGCTTTGCTTTGTTTTTACTTTAAGCTGATGGGCTGAACGATGCTCTGATGTTTAAAGCACTTAAGCTTAATTCTTAGTACCTCAGGAGCTTTGAGCAGGGCATTAGGAGCTCGCTTTCAGCCAGACAGCCCTGTGCTGGTTTTGCACTACCCACGTGTCAATAAGGGGTTTTGGTACACACCTTAGAATTAGTGACTTGTAGTATGTCTTTTGACTTGCAGTCAAACACTTACAGGGGTGAGTGCTCAGTTTCTGCCTATAAGCAAAATGGAAACAGAAAAAAAAATCAGCTGTGAAAAGAAACTTCCCCATCAGTAAAATCAAAATAAAACCAGTCATGTTCTAAAGCTGAATATAACACAAGTTGTGAAACATCCTGGAACTGACAGATGGAGATTGATATTAAACTGACAGATATTATCATTATTAAATCATCACAGAGACCATTGAAGACATCAGTCTAAGACTGTCCTTATCCTCTGTAACACTCAAAACTCTTTAACTTTGTTCTTCCATTTGGCATACTGCCATCCATCAGGATTTGTATTCAGCTTTGCATTCGGCAGGAGTGTGTTTGCAGTGTTGCCTCTGTATAGTGAATATGGCCTCGGCACAACTACACATCGGTGAGTTTTGTAAAACTCCATCTGGAGGAATAAGGGATAAGAAGCTTCTGATTTTGAATTCGTTTAGAAGACATTTGTTATACTTTGCACTTAATGCTTACAGAGTGTGTCTGACTAGTGCCACTATTCTGCAGAGACAAGTTGTCACATCTACTGAAACAGGGGCATAACATCACTCCTCAGCAATGACCCAAGTGTGTGGTTTTCATGGATGAGTCTGTTCTTGAACCCAACAGAGAAGATGGAACAGTTCTTGGTTTGTTGATCCTTTAGGAACCTGAAGGTTCATCATCACATGTTTTCCATGGTATAACCTCACAGCTTTTCACATTTATGTGGTTAGCTGCCTTGGGGGGCAGCAGGGAGGTTCTGGCTTAGCATCCAAAAGAGAACATGTATGTTAAACAAACTTGCTGTTTACACCTGATTTTCTGAAGGTCCCTGGTACTCATCTGATTTAAAAATTCAGAAGACAAACTGAATTCATGTCAAAATAAAATACTGGATTTTTTTCTACTGCACCACCTCATTTGCAGTCCTCAGAATTTCCCTAGTGAAGGGTTCTCTTGCAAATATATGTATATATGCACGTGTGTGTTTTGTATGGGGATGCATTCAGTACATCAACAACAGTTGGTGTTGTATTATCTGAAAACACAGTCTATCTTCAGTGCTGGGCCTAAAATTGTGTCACATACTGTTTAAAAATATATGTTTTTTTAAAGACAACAAACACAGAATGTTCTGAATCCAATATTATCTATATCTGGTAATGTTTGTGTAGTTCATATGAAGAGTTTTTAATAAAGGAGAAATCTTTTTGAATAAAGCAGAAAAACAGAAGGGGTAAGGTTGGAAGGGACCACAGTGGGTCATCTGGTCCAACCAAGAGTCATCCTAGAGCACATGGCACTGGACTGTGTCCAGGCAGTTCCTGAATATCTCCAGTGAGGGAGTCTCCACAACCTCTCTGGGCAACCTGTTCCAGTGCTCAGTCACCCACACTGAAAAGTTCCTCCTTATGTTCAGATGGAACTTTCTGTGCATCAGTTAGAGCAATTGTGTTATATTTTACTTGAGGAAAAGTAATTAAAATAGTAACTTTTGCCCTGCTTTTAGAGGTAGATAATTTGCAAGTTAATTCAAAATAGGAGTTAGGAGTATCAGATGGTGCTTGTTTCCTTTCTAGAGTTTGTAAAATCATTACAATGCTTATTAAAAAGCAGTCATGCTTTTCAGGCAGGGTTTATTCAGCATCATGAAATCCTGCCCCATGAATATACGAGGAATTTGCAAGCAGGGCAGCATGGGCTCAGCCCTTGCAGGGTGGAGGGTCCCTGGCGAGGGAACACACCCATGCTGAAGCATGAGCACCGCAGACAGGTTGAAGGGAGGGTCTTGGGGAGGGTTTTGCCTCCCAGTGCCCAGCATGTGAGGGACTGTGTGGATTTCCATCCCCTGCCCACCTGCCTCGAGCTGGCCAAGAGGACTTTGAGAACCCACACTTCTGCTCCGCATTCCCCAGCTGCTGCCCGGCTCAGCAGCTGGATCCAGAGCAAAATGGCCGAGCAGGAATTACAGCTTCATGGGCACAACTGTTTTGGTGCCGGTTGCGTGCTAGAGGCAGAGATAATGATATCTTTCAAGGCTAATATGCTTGGCAAGGAGGGGAGCTGATACTGGAGGGAAGGGACCAAGAAATCAGTAGTAATTTAAGAATATAAAGGATTCAAATTTCAGCCTTCAGTTGGTTTTATCCACTGTGCTCTCTCTGCTCCTTTCCTCTGGTGCTTTAGTAATCATTAAATGAAGTGGAAAAACATGATTGTATCAATAACTCTTTTTTACCAAAAACTATTAATTTCTAAAATAACATAAATACAGTTATAATTGGGATGTCACATTGTCATAAGCCATTTCAAATACTTTTCAGAGACACAAGTACAGGTAAAGTGGTAAGTATGCCATAGCTAATGGTATTATTAGTTTGATTTACTGCCAATCAGTCACCTTTACAAAAATCAATCCCCAAGTTCATAAAAAATCTCCCTAAATTTGATACATTTTTACACTATCAATAATAAGAGAAAAGGTGAAGTTACAGGTTTATCTTTACTTTTTTCCTTGCATTACTGGTTAAAAGGTATCTTACAGATTGCTGTGATATATAGGAGTGTGTGTATGAGCAAAACATAGGTTATAGAACTCACAAGTTATAAAAAGTTTTAAAAAAATAAAATCTGAGTGATCTATAGACAATTCACATGACATGTCTAACAAAGACTGTCCATAGAATAAATGTGGCTACGTTAATATATTGAACCATTAGCACGTCCTCATCTTCATGGAACTTACACAATCGTAGCTACTGTCAGATTCCATTTCATATATACAGCATTTTTGTCTGAGGCACAGAAAGACAACTATATCTATTTCGTTTAAGCTCTGAATTGACACTTCAATTTTAAATCAACCACAGAACACCTTAGCTTAAATCTGAGCTTTTCTCTGAAGCTCTTTCCTATTTGTTGTGTTTCTGTATGAGTATACTGAAAAGATGTTACAGACAATCTGCTGAGGTCTGTGTATATGTGCATTTGACCTCTGGACAAGAAAGGAGTTTCATCCTCCAGTGCTTTTAATTCTTATCCTTGCAGAGACTGAATTTGTTGCTTGCATTAAAATAGTATGTCTCGTTAATGCTAAGAAGCGGTGACCCACATAGCACAATGGATTCATTTGTCAATCCTGCAATTTCCAAGCTTTCTGTTCATATATGTCTTAGCAGTAAATCAACTCAAAAATCATTTAATAAGTCTATCAATGCATTCTTCTTGTCAGTGGTCTGAATCCTGAAAAGTCCAGTATCTCATTGGGTAGCACCAGGCAAAAAAGATTTGGACCTAATATTAGATATTCAGACTCAGAAAACTGCAGCTCCCAAAATCACAACTCAAACACAAAAAACCCTATGTTAAAAAAGCAGGATTTGGAAATTGTCTTGAATTTTGAGGATGTTCATGTTCTGATCTAGGTCTGAACTTCAGAGTTCTAACTGTTAGCACTTCGAAAATACTCTACATGCAGTTAAAGAAAGCAGTGCCCTTTTGTTCCCCCTGTGAGAAAAAAAAAAAAAATCATTGCTTTTTTGCTATTCCCAAGGGCTGCAACTAGAGCCTGAATAGTTTATAACAGTCAGTGTTATGCAAATGTCAATCATATCCTTATTCTGTTTATTTCCAGTATTTACGTGTTTATTTAAGTACTTGCCATTTCCTTTAAGCCTTACCTAGCCTATCAGGCCAACTGAGGTCTAAAGGAACAGAACACTTTATTAGTGATATGCTTAATACAGTTTTTTTCCTCTTGTAGATGCAAGATTTACGGAATACAGAAGGAGCCCAGTATAGTTCCCATCCTCAGATGGCAACCATGAGGCCAAGGGTTCAACCTGCAGATATTAGGCAGCCAGGAATGATGCAGCATGGGCAGCTGACTACTATTAACCAGTCCCAGCTCAGTGCACAGCTTGGTTTGAATATGGGTGGAAACAGTGTTCCTCACAACTCGCCCTCTCCACCTGGAAGCAAATCTGCAACTCCTTCACCATCCAGTTCAGTCCATGAAGATGAAGGAGAAGATAGCTCTAAGGTAGGCTTAGATGCTAGGATTACTATGTAAATTATGGTTATTTCTAGGACCTGCTAAATGAATCATATGGCCACAGTTATTAAGGTGATACTTTATGTATTATTGGTGGTTGATTGAAGTGAATAAAGGGTTATGAATACAGAACTTACAATATCCAGTCAATTCTTCAGGCAGCTTGAGTAAATTGCATCATTCCTCTTCATGAGAGCAAACTGGAATCCTGTTAAACACTTAAAGGGTAGTAATTTCTGTAGGACTTTAATATAAGGGTTGAGTTTTCTCACTTGCATAGCAGGGATGTTTGTTTCCAGTTAAAGATCAAGTTACTGCTATAAAAAGTATGAACAGTCAGTGCAATATGCTAGTCTTTGCTACTTGGTCACAGGATGAGTAAACAGAACATCATAGCAACCAGAACAGAAAGATCCTATGAACTTTAGAAACCTTACCTTGAAAATCTGGAAGACCCATTATACATTTATACCTTGAGAGGTGCTGACACTTCATCATGACATGTTTAAGCTTCATTTTAGTGTCAGTACAAGCATGAAGTGATAAGAGTAATTTACGTAATAAATTTCTTTAAAGAATAAATGTCAATCTGTATAGCAGGTTTTGCATGCAAAAATCTCCCAATCTCTCAAAATCCTGAAAACCTCTCAAAAGTACACAAGTCTATTATCTTAAATTCAGACAGAAAAGCTGAGACACAGAAAGATTGAAATTTAGCACAAAATCATCCCTTAAACCAGGAATAGAGCATATTGAAATTGAGAACCTCTTTAGCTCTATTTTATGGTCACTACAAAATATCAGTCCTGTCAGAGCACTGCTGCATTGTAGTGTGTACCATGTAGTGTACCACAGAGATGGCTTGTGGGGGAAAGTTGCAGACTTGCAAGGAATGTGAAGAAAACATATTGTGAGTCGCTGAGGAGGTATAATTCAGTCAAGAAATGTAAGCCTGATTTGTTTTCAAATTATATTGTTTTTCATGCCTCAAGCTATAAAATAATCATGTAATTGGAGACATATGTTTTACTACATTTTGAATAAATTCTGATTCAAAAGTTTTATTTCAGGACATGCCCCTAATTTTACAAAGTTTAGGTTTTAGAAATTACTGAATAATTCATACATTCTAAATGAGCACTACCTTACTGAGGAGGACTTTAGAATACAGCTGTGTAAAAATAATTCCAAGCAGCCTTTACTTTTTCAGAATAATTTATTTGCTACTCCTGTTGCTCTGCTAATTTATTTACATGCATTGGAGTGTGCAAGATGCTTGAAATTCTGGAGAAATAATTAATATTACCTTTCTGCTTCTATTAAATATTTCAGTTATTTCACCCATAGTTTTCATGTACTTTTTCAGTGTAACACTTTAAGCTAGCTAAAGTGTAGGGTTGTGGTTTCATGCAAGCAGTAGTTATCTGAAACTAATGTTTTCGATAGAGAAATATAAACCACTGTAGACTAAGTAAGACTTGGTCCTTTCTTTGTGGAAGCCAGCTTATATAGTGTTCAACTATTTAACAAGCTATGTTATTTTTCTCTCATGCTCAGTCTAAGCAGGAAAAGATGACAAAAGGCACAATGTGCAACAGTATGCTGAAGTAGATATATTGCCTTAAAATTCTATAATTATATCTTCCAAGAGAAAAGTTTTAAAGGATATTAAATTTGGTTAATAGTGACAGAGGGCTTAAATTCTTGTCTGACTAGTATGGTTTAAACCAGATTGATGGGGAGCAGATAATGTCATGCATTGTCTTCTGTGGGATTTCTTAGGGCTCCATGAAAACACCTGAGGCTGGCCACCATTGGAGACAGGCAGTGGGCTGGCATGCCTGATCCAGTGAGATGGTTCTGCTGTAATTCCCTCCGTAAAAGCCAATAGAGTTTGAATAATCAGCCTAAGGAGTTAGTATATTGTTGTAGTTCATGATTTAAAACTCTCCACTGTGTATATTCTGTTAACATTGCTCTTCCTGGAAGCTACCAGTGAATGGATATGAATACTCAGAATAAACTGGTTTTCTGTGGAGATCTTCCTCCCCAGAAACAAGAGTATTACATTTTCTTGGAGTTGCTTTGAAGGGACCTCTGAATGTTCTCACTCCAGAAATCCTCTTCCCAGTGAAAGAAGGCTCTGGATGGGGACAGAAAGAGATAGAACCAGCTGTTCTATCTGTTGTGAAAATCTCTGTCTTTTACCTGAATATAACTTTGCTAAATTTGGAGTTTTCTTTTTAATTTATAAACTATCATGTAGATGTCTGCAATTACTTAAGAGATCAGGGCCACAGCTTATTAGTCAGTCCTTCAGTGGAGGGGCACATATTCCAGTCCTGTAGTAGCTGCTGGAGCTTCATGGAATCAGTAAGATGTTCCTGCCGTGAGGACTGTGTAAAAACCAACTCCCTCTGAATTCACCGTATTGTTAATAGCAACAGCAACGTTCTCCCCATTTAACCAACAGAAGATGATGTTTGCCTATGTACCAACATTGATCAAAAAGACAAAGTACATTTTCAAATGGAAAATCACCTCCGTGTCATATGACCTTTCTTAGTTTATACCAGCTGAAATCCCAGCCTTGTGTGTGAAAGAGAAGCCACTGATCCTGTGATAGCACATTTGGTAGAGAGCTCCCTAAGAACTATACCTATTTCTATCTAGAGAAAAAAAATACAGAAATCTCAATGCTCTGTTCATGTTTGCATGAATTTATAGAAAGAGGTTGATGGAAAGTATAAGCAAATATGTACATTATGTACCTTTGGACTAAAGATATAATTGTATCCCTATGAACTACTGATTTCCATGTGTGAAAGAAATTAGCATCTCAACTTAATGTATGTATTCCAAATTCCAGTAATGGGAAAACTTTACAAACTAATGTAATTGTTCATGTACTGAACTTCTTGGATGTTCATTCTATGATAAATATTCAAATCCTTGTAAGCCTTATCCAACATACACAGAACTAATGGCAGCAGCTGCTAAATATTTTTTGACAATACTCATTCTCATAAAGACCCTTTCATATAGGCTGTTCAGACTTCAGCTGTCCTATATTCCCTTGTAGAAAAAAGAGAAAGGAGATGTTTTATAGAGGGCTCAGTTTCCCTACATGCTGTGGCTCTAAAATCAGGACAGCTGAGGTTGCTTGACCATAAGATCAGTGACAGTAGTAATGTAATTGTAAAGCTAGATATGCAGTCAGAAAGCTGCTAGGTCCATGGAAATGTGAAATGTAGTCTCAGACTAAGGATATAATCTCTGAAGGGAGTCTCCTTAATTCTTAATGTCATATCTGGTGCTATCGTTAGAAGAAATAAAAAGGGAGAACTTAAAAATCAATACTTGTAAGTAACTGAAAAAACACTATAAACAAAGTGGCCACTTAGCACATGCTTTATTCTGACCATCTCAACATCAGAATATTACATTTATGTAATTCTTGCCATAATTCATACTGTTGGATCGTTAAACATGTACTTGGTTATTGCCAAGCATAATTGTGAGCTGCTGGAAGCATTGCTGGTTTGTAAATAAGTATTTCTTCATAGATGGATAACAGGGTTTTCTTCCATGCTCATTTGCATATCATTTATGAGAGAAATTCAAGTAATGTATTTTAGAGGGAAGATAGAGAGAGGACTGCAAGTAGCAAGAATTAAATAACAGAAACACAATTACTAAAGAACTGCTGCAGCATATTCTCTTTATGTGGCAGAGATTTTACAATATTTACTTTATATGATAGGAGTTATAAGTAGAATTCCATGTTGTCTGTTCAACCTATTATGCAGATGGTGCTTGATTAAAATCTATTTTAAACTACAGCGATTACTGCAAGATAGTGTGCATAAAACAGCTCTCCTAGCTCCATTAAAGGCTTTGGTACTATTGCAGTTTATTTTAAATATGCTTATAGACATTTTCTAAGTTCTCAAGGGACATTTAGATATCAATGATGTGCCTTACTTGATAGTTTTAAACCCTACACTAGATATTCTTGTGATCTATTATATGTGCAACATGGTTAATGTACACTTTTTTAAAGTGAAAGATTATTGCTTTCTTGTGATAAATAAGTTAAATACATCACCATAATTAAGCAATAAGCCATGACAGGAGGTGGATTACCATGAGCTAACTACACCTCCAGGGATTTTGAGGCACAAGTCTATGCCTAGCAGAATATATATGGGTTTTATTTTATTTTCCATCTGTCTCTGCTTTGGTGGTTAGAAGTGGAGTCTATGAAGCTGATAGACTGATGGGAGCATAAGGTAGGCCATCATCACAGCCATTTGCAGGATTATTAGTACTTGAATTCTTGTATTCTTTTTATTTTGTTATTTTCATATAAGACAAACAGAATTTCCCCTGTGAGTACTCTGTTTTTAACACTCAGGATTTGAAGTGTCTTGATCATTAATGTTGGAGAATAAGGTTTTAGAGCCGTTCTCAGAACAGCTTACCAGAAGGCGACTTACACAAGTTTCTGTAGTATATCACCTCGTTTAAGGGTAGTTGAAGTAGTGTGGTATCCTTATATATAGAGAACTTTAAAATCTCCTTGTTTCAAAACTACTCTGAAAAGAGGAAAACTTTAACAAATCCCAGAGGTAAAAATTTAACCATAGAACAAATTATTGTCAAGTCTTCTTGCTCCTGGAGTTTGCACAGGACTTCTAAAGAGTTTAAACTGATGTCAAGTTAACTAGGGAGCCCTAGTTAATTATGCTTTAATGGGTATTCGTGTGTACCCCATAGAATGAAATAATAGCAAGAGATTAAATGTTGGATAACTCAATAATAGGTAGCACACTGCTTCTGTTTTTTCGTATTTCCCAAATGCTGCCAAAAGGCTTCATGTCCATTAACTTTGTATTAAAGATGCATCCATTGTAACATAATGCCCAGGAAACAATCAATTTCATTTTCAAATTGTGGTCATCACTTTACTGCTGTTTTTAGTAAGCCACAGAGATCCAGGTTGTTCACTGTAGTCACCTGGGTTCTGTTGGACACCACACAGTGATGCATAGAGAAAAATAAAAAAGCTTTTTTTCTCAAAATGAGGATTTCTAGGCATTTTACTCATGCAGTTCCACTGATTTGAACATCTGTATTCTTCTGTACCACTTGATATGCATTATTAAAAAATAATAATAGAAGGAAGTGAAAGAAGTCATGCCTAGTAGATCCTTAGCCTAGAGCATACCTTTTATGCTCTTGATCTTCTCATACTTCAAAACCCTTATGATACACAGTACTTTGGTCATGCCTACAAAAGAAAAAAGCCTTTGAAACCACTTATAAGATCACACATCATTGCTACAGGTATAGTAAATTAAGTGATCATATCAAGAGAATTTGCTCTGCCATGGAGCTCCAATCTGTTGAAGAATCAGGTCAGTGTCCCTTTATATGCTTGTAAGTCATAGAGTCATTGAGGTTGGAAAATACTTTTAAAATCATTGAGTCCAACTGTTAACCTCACACTTCCAAGTCCACCACTAAGCCATGTCCCCAGTTGCCACATCTACATATATTTTAAATGCTACCAGGGAGAGTAACTCCACTTCCCTGGACAGCCTGTTCCAATGCTTGACAGCCCTCTCGGTGAAGAAGTTTTTCCCAATATCCAACTATACTTCCCCAGGTGCCACTGGAGGCCATTTCTTTTCATTCTGCAGCTTGTAACTTGGGTCAAGACCCCAACACATGGCTTTCAGGCAGTTGTAGAGAGTGATAAGTTCTCCCCTGAGCCACCTTCTCTCCAGGCTAAGCAACCCAGTTTCTTCTGCTGCTCCTCACAAGACTTGTGCTCTAGACCCTTCACCAGCTTCACTAGGAAAATAAGGTGCTTCAGTGTTTGCACAAATGCTCATGTGCAGTTTCTTTCAGGTGATGCACATGAACTTTTCTCCATACACCATTCCTCTTTCACTCCCTTCCTTGAACCGTTTGCTTCTACATGAGCAGACAAAGAAACTGTGCAGCTAAATACAGATAGATCAGAACTGATCCTTCAAGGGACTCTAAACTGTCTATACTGGTGAAGCTTTGTTTCTTCAGACTTTAATTAGAAGGTGTATAGGGGACTGTCTGTAACTTTAATTGTTTAATTCACAGTCAGATTCTCTTCAAAGTCCCTGGAAAGTGTACCACCAGTTGCAGAAGAAATTGATTTGAACAGTAGTCTGGGGACAAACTGAGGAAGGGTGAGAGTGTCAACATTTGGATTATCAAAGATGGCAACAAAAATTCTATTTTTGCATGAAAAATCCAAAATTTTTGTATCAGAGAGGCTTTAATGATGGATGGACTGAATTAAATTGGCTAGTTTTTTAATAGTACTTTCCTAATTTTATGTTGCAGGTCAATGGTGGCGAGAAGAGACCTGCTTCAGATATGGGAAAGAAACCTAAAACTCCCAAAAAGAAGAAGAAGAAGGACCCAAATGAGCCACAGAAACCTGTGTCTGCCTATGCATTGTTCTTTCGAGACACTCAAGCAGCCATCAAGGGCCAAAACCCCAATGCTACTTTTGGTGAAGTCTCTAAAATTGTAGCTTCAATGTGGGACGGCTTAGGAGAAGAACAAAAACAGGTACAATATGTGCTACAGCTCAGAGGCTTTGTTTCAGGAAAGTGTTATCAGGGTCATCTAAGCACCGTAGGCAGCTTCTTTTGTTTGCCAGGATGAAACTTGAATATGTGACATTTCAAGAATATGATTTAAAGAGAACTGAGATAAGGAGAGTATTGTTTTCATTTCATCTGTATGAAACCAGTAAAAGAGTTTTCTTAGTTTCTTAGGGTGTAACACAAGCCGTAGGATTATATTTAGGATTGGTTTATGCCAGAATTAATGGGCCTAGGATTTTACGATGGCATTGCCCTGTGTATTGACACCATGCTGTAAGAGGATCTTGCTGCCAAAGGTTAGACCTGTGCAGTGGGACCTGACATATATTTGGGCTCCTAGTTGCAGATGTTTCCCTGCCCCATGATCCCATTATGCCAGAAGGGAAGCTGAGCTTACCTTTGCTCCCAAACCACGAGATTTTTATGAAAGAAATGAGTGATATGTTGACCCAAAGAGACCTAGGGTGGACACTGGCAAATGGACAGTGTTCTGGTGTATCCTCTAGCATACATGTGGGCTGTGGAAATCACATCCCTTAGTTAGTTCCATCTTCCATAGAAAGGCCTTGGTTCTGCAATAAGGTCAGCAGAGCTGAACCCGACCCTTTGCAGAAATCCTTCCAAGTCAATCAAATGCTATGTAAAAGTGGGCAACTCTAGAAGCTCATTATGTTCATGTGGTGACAGTTGGCAAATTCCGTTCATCCTCACTACAGCATACCATTGCTTTTTTGTTGTTTTTGGTTGCACTTCTACCAACTACCAGCAGAATTGATTGATTTGATAAAGAAATGGGAACTTTAAGAAGGAAACAGATACAGAAAGACAGGACACGCTGGATGAGAGTTATATTGGTTGCAGGAGACCTGGGTGGGAATTGATGTCAACACACAGAATGGAAAAGTACTGGTACTAAATTGAATCTCATTCATTCACACATTATTACTGCAAAATTATAGCTAATAAGACTAAGAATTAAAGAAAAAATTTTTTATGATTTTTTGGTACGTAAAATTATTTGGGCTTGAAAAAAAAAAGATTTACTTTGTTAATAACTGGATGGTGAAGGTACATATAGATCCCTGTTAAAGATAACAGTTTAGTAAGAATCAAGATTTGGCACTCATTGACTATCTTAAAAAAAAAAAAATCTTATGCTATCTAGTATCCACCATTGAATAAGTCCAGCATTTGGAAGGTTTAGCTTGAGGAAAGGTAATTTTCTGAACACAGAGATGAGAAAAGTCACTTGGCCTGGCACATTATTTATTTTGTTGTGTTGCTTCTTTCTTCTCCCTTTAAAAAAGGGAGAAGCATATGAATATGTCCAGCAAAGATCAATGTTCTAGATCTGACACACTGTTTAGATCTTCCCAGTTCTGTACTTGAGCATTACTTTTTGGGACCATGATGATGTTTGTTCAGTTTTGATCCAGAAAAAGTACAGACTATGCTTTTGATTAAGTTCACAAGCAAGAACTTTTAATCTCGTTCCTCTTCGTTCCACATACCTTCCACCTTGTAGGAGGGACAGTCCTCTGAGCCACATAAAGAGTAGCCACTGCTCAGCAGATTGCCCAAGAAGCAGCCTTCTGTCCCTGTTGTGCCTGGCCAAGACCTCTGACCAAAGCTGAGAAACTATAGACTGTGGTATCTGGCTTAAATTGTTTTCTGCTCCATAGGAAAAATTGTTACCCAGAATCATTCCCTGTTCTTGAAATCTGGACATACATTTTTTTTTTCCTGAAATAGTGAAAGGCCAAGACCTGGACGTAGAGAGCTTGTCTCTCTAGTTAATCATATATCTCTCTCATGATGACACCAAGCAAAAAGTTATCTGTTTAGCCAGACCCTTAATTCATGACTGTTGCAATGATGCGGTTTTTACTTCCATAGTATTTGTTCTGCTTACAACTCAGAAAACTTGACTTCATGAGTAATGGTCCAAGATCCAATAATAGAGATAAACCTAAAAGACTGTAAAATGTACATTTCCTTTGAGCTTGTCATCTGAGTGCTAGCACCAGAATATTGAAGTCTTTCCATAGAGCTCTGTTTAGAAAAGTACATAAAATCCTGAATGTCCAGCTTTAACTTCAATTTTCTATTTGTATTTGAAAGCAATAATTGAATAAGTCTTATGCTGCAAAAGCAGAACTAAATTTATTTTCCTTATCTCTTTGTTCTTAATTTAAATTGAAACACAACAGAATGATGTGTTATGGAATCCACATTACACGTTCATGAAAAAATGGCTGCAAGTAGGTTTTTAAGCAAATTTTTCCAGGAGTTTGAGTTAGCATTTCTTTGTTGCTCTTTGACTCATTTTGCCTATTCATTATCATCTATTAAGCACATTTTTAAAACTCCAGGCCAAAACCCCTTCTAACCTAGCACTGTACAAAAATAATAAAAGATAGTCCCCATTTAAAAAAAAAATAAAATTGGCAATCCAATTTTCTAGAATAAATTTAAACTCATTTTTTATTCCATTAGAGATATAATGTACAAAGTAATGATTACAAGACATCTTAACTGACTAGATAGTCTGTATTTTAAAGGCCTAATTTTTCAGATACAGAGCATTAGTAACTGTTATGAAACCTATGTCTCTGATAGGAAAATTGGACTCTAAAAATACGAATTTTTAATTTAGCATTTGGTATTTGGCATTGAAGAATCTTCAGAAATTCAAAAATAGTTAAATAAAGAAACAATAACGTCATTAGAGGACTACATTATTGATTAATTATACTTGCTGAAATGGATTCAATTATCATAAAGCTGCTGGCTTTTATGTTTTGAAAGCTAATGCTTATTCTGAAATTTAAATAGAAATATGCTTCCAAATTATATTTCCTGAATTGGAACTCCTTTTAGTATTTAAACAGTAAACATAAATTAATCAGAAAGTAGAACATAATGTAGCTATTGAGAAAGAAGAATAGCCTCATGTTTTCATGCTAAAATGAAATCTTCTTTGTTCCTATTATCTGAGCCAGTTTTTTCTGAAATGCATAGAATTCTTGTTTCTTCCTGAAGATTGACCACAGAATTAATAAAGGTATAGAAGCGCAGTACAGTGATGACCTAAAGGTGGTATATGTATATCCAACCCTTAGCAACAAAATTTTGATAACCTGACGTATTAGACTGTAGCTTGAAAAGCTTTGTGCAATGACCACATATGTTTTTCAAACTGTGAAGAATTAGGAAAGTGTTGTTTGAGAAAATAGGATTGGAATGACAAAAAAGGGAAATGTTATTATGAAGTAGATAATGGTGGGTGCCTTACTGAAGTAAGGGGAAAGTTACGCTTAAAATGGATCACACTCTGATACTCTTACCATGAGAATATTGCAATTTATTAGATTAAAGCAGATACTTCCCCCTCATTTTACCATATTTTTGGGTCACATGCTGTAACTGTTCCCATTAATTTCTGTTTGTAAAAAGGGTGTTTTCAAACAATGCTGCTGTATGGCTGTGTTTTGTTTGTCCAAACCTATCCACACAGACAAGTCTAGAAATTAAAGGGACTTCAGTGGTCATGGTGGGTTTTGTCATGGTTTCTTCTCAGATTCTGAATTGGGTTACAATAATTACACATAATAAGAAGCTGTGACTGTGCACTTTCCTTCATTTTTCACTATAAATGTTTTCTAAAACTGTTCAGATTAATAAATCTGAGAATGGAAAGCAGCTGTAGTCATAGCAGAGGGATTTTTTTTCAGTGGCTTCCAGTTTCTCTCTCATGATCGCAAACACTGTTTTCTCCTTAGTCAGTACTATACTTCTGTGCATCCTATTTTTATAGCTTGCCCTTTGCACACATTTTTACTGCAAAGGGGAGATAAACAAAGACCAGGAAAGAGGGTTCAGTATGCTAAATGGTTGAGTCTGGCTTTCAGACAGAACACTGGTTTAAACTGGGTAAAAAGGCTATTTAGGTCATTTTCTGTCCTTAGATGAAAAAGGAAAGTAATTTTAAATCAGTACCAGATGTGCATGTACTAAATGAACCTTAAGTTTCTAATTGGAGTCCTAGTAAAGCTGTAATAGATGTGGCAAATTACAAACAAAATGTTCTTGTTTACATTAGTGTAACTTTAAAACTTCAGCCAAACACCTTAATAGATGTTCTGTTATTCTAAAAATGGAATTGAATGTCTATTCAACATTCAACAAAATTAATCTCTGGTGTAACTTCAGTGACTTAACTGGAATTCTAGCAGGAATTAATTTGGCCTCCTATGAACAGCTCAGTGTGCGTACTTGTGTATCTGTATGTGTTTCTGTGTGTTTATTTATGTGTTGCACTGGCCCCACAGCTGGAAGAAGGATGGATTCACATAGGGTACCCAAGACTTAACAACCAGAAGAGGCAGGTAAAACAACTGTTAGAGTGCTGTAACAGATGCTGTCTTTTCAGGCTGCATAATTCATACACAGTAATATTAGCTGCAACAGTTCAGCTCAATAGCAACACCTCATTATTTTATCCCTCAGTATTTATTCCTATGGTTGACGCTTCATGAAATTACTGCTAATGTGTTTATACAAGGGCAGATCTGACACAAGTGGGAAGAATTTAATTTCCCACTCATTCTTTCCTGCTGATGTGTCCTCTTCCCCTGGTAGAAGTGGCAAGTGTAAATAGTTAATTTGCTTCAATTATGAGCCTGTCCTGCTAAATTAGAAGCAGCAGGAATATGAAGAGCCAGAATTATACATATGAGGCAGCTGACAAATCCTCGGAGCTCACAAAATCAAATCATTTACTCCTCATTGGTGCTCAAAGACCCACTAGATAAAAGCTGCAGTTTATTCTTTAACATCTGATGGAACTTGGATTGCATGTTACCAATACTTACGTAAAAAGAAGTCCCTGTACATTCGTGTCAATCTTTGTGATGCTGTTCCCATTTTCGCTATAACTCACAAGCTTTCAGAGGTTTCTATTTTGGTCACTGAAAATAACCCAAACTGATTTGGGCACGAAAAATAACAAAGCATGTTTTACAAGTTTCTCTTTTGACCACAGGGACATAGCAGTCCATTATCTACTTCTGGGATGAATCAAGTAGATCAGGAGGGGTTTTCGAAGTATTGCTGGCCAACATTTCACATCTCCAGAGCTTCTCTCATGATGTGAGACACCGCAAGTCAGATCAAAGTGAATACAAGATCAGTGTTTTAACAGGTCTTGGCACCACCTGGCTTCTGGTGACACCTACCCTAGCTCCTCCTCCTTCCCAGGGTGTGATGCCATTCTCCAAGGAATAACTAACACACTTGTAAGACTATGATAATACCTTCAGTTTAGTAGATAAACGATCACAGAGGGTTTAGCTTTGTTTTATTTTTTAAAAGAGAATAGGAAGAGAAGGCACATCTATGTGTGCACACTGCCAAAGTGAATTACAAGCAAAATGAATTCAGAAATAGGCACAATAGACAGCAACCTTGCATCTCTCCTCCCAGCTACCTGAACCAACAAAGCTGCTTTTACCAGTGCTGCATTTTAGGTGTGTTTGGAAGGTACACTGTTTTTCCTCACAAATTTCTGTATTGAAATTGCACCTCTACCTCTTGAAGCTCTAGACGAGAGTGTCAAGAGTTTAAAACAACTGATCCTCGTCCTGGTGTATTCTCCTTCTCCCTTTCTCTGAAAGCATCTGGGCTTAATGAGCTGAAACACAAATGGGCCAAGAACAGGCATACATTCAGTGTTAATACAACTCATGTCTATATTCACATATGTAAATTTATATCTTCAGATTATTCTATTGCCCTGGCTTCTACAGGGCCCAGCCCGTGAAGTCCTTGACTTCTACTGGCTCCAGAGGAGAGCAGTGTCAGGCTCCCTGCTTGCAATGCAGTTTTGCTGCAGGACCTCTGTCACCTGACAACTCCCACTGCTACCCAGAGCTGAGATGAGCTGAGCAGGACTGTGCTGGGCGCTCGAGATGGGAGACCTTCCCCTCTGTCGCAGAAAAATATAGAATTAATGTCACCATAGGAGTCACCTAGGTCACCATAGGAGCTGCCACATCTTACTCTGTGTAGGCTAATACAGACTATCCTCTGCTGGCCTCCTACCCAGCCTCCTGCCCAGCAGCTTGGTCTTCCTCCAGCCTCCTGGGAGCACTTAAGTCATGGGGAACATCAGACACCCCATGTCCTGTGTGGATTTCTAATATTGACTTGCAGCATACAACAGACACAGCTCCTACAGAAATATTGCACAAGGACACCAAGTTAAGAAATATTGACTTTAACTCCACCTTCTTGTACTTGCAAGCAACTGGGCAAAAAGGACCCTGGATTCCAAATATTGCCATAACAATGTGCATAAATAATAGCCTTAATTTTCTACTTATTCTTCTTCCACACCTTTTGTCCATACATTTGAGCTTGATAGGAAAATGACTTTAAGTCATTTGCGTACAAAACTGGATTTAGGCCCAATTATTATGCCTCCATTCAGGCTCACATCCTTGTTTTTTGAAAAAACGATACCAGCAAGTGGAAATAATCACCACATAAATCATATGTCTAATGTCACTTCTTTTGTACCCAATTTTCATTCAACATGCTTCTGATAAAGTGTACAGTCCTACTGCTGTAAGCTGCAAACATCAAGACTATAAGGTCAGATTTAGGCCTGGCACAAATGGCTGCAATTTTCAGTGATCTCCATTGAGTCTCACTGTTTGTACTAGACCTGAATTTGGCCTGTGATCTTTCCTTTACATGCCAGAAAGACTGAATTCTTTACCCTAAAGTTCTAATATGTCATCAGTATCTTTTTCATGCTCTACAGTCAAAGAGACTGCTGAGCCGTATAGCTAGCCCTGGGCCTCTTTCTGTTACTGTATGTACCTAGATTAAGAATCAAATGGTAACATATTTCAGTATCCATTAAGCAATTCTGAGCATTTTTTTCCTGACTGCTGTGGGAATATCTTTCTCCATATTTTAGATGTGTGTGTGCAGCTCTAGGTGCCTTTGCTGCAAAATCAGAAGATTAAAACTAGAGATATGTCTCCCACTTGGAAAAAAAACAAGTTTTCTCTATGAGCCTAAGTATTTAGGGCCAGGAACGACGGTCTGACTGTGGAATTTAATTCTGGATTGCAGCCTACTGTATTTTATCAGATGACATTCCTGTAACCGTAGCCCATGAAAGTGACACTCCCATGGGTTATAACACTGCAGAGACCAAGAAGACAAAATCGGTCATGCATTTTAATTTACTACTTTTGCATATACTGTTTTGGGGGGGTTCTGTAACACCTCCACCAAAACAAATGCGGGCACTTTTACATCATTTTAAAAAGACAAATATAACTTGCTTGCAAGTGTCAGCTCTAAGGACATATTCACAAGATAAACGGAAAACTCCCCCTTCTTTGTCATCCTCCTACCATCTATTTAGGCACAGCCAGGGAAGTAGCATGGTTCTTTGTAATGTGCTTTGTCAGCTAGGAGACACACAGCTTTTGCAGGCTTCCATGAGACACAAATTCTGAAAGTCTCTTTTTCTCCTAAAACCATCAGTCAGTTTAGTCCACAGTCTCCAAGTCTCTACTATCATCTCTGCTATCAAAGGGGACTGTAGTCACAAGCAATAATCTTCCATTAGCAGCTGATACTCAAAACCGAGGACATGGTTGCAGGTGTTTGAGTGCCTGTTTGGCTCTTCTGATGACTGGGGGAAGAGAGATCTGTTCTCCTGAGGAACTAAGGGTGCAAGCCATGTGAGACAGGGTAGTAATCCTGCTGCCTAGTGTGTTGTGATGTATCGATAATCCTCCACAAGCAAGTTGAGAGGAAGTTCATTGGGAAAAAATGACTAACCAGAACAAAATCTTAAGACATTACAGGTATATTTCAGCTATATATATCAGTGATGAGGTTCATATTATAGAACACATAGAAGAGCACCAGAGACACAAAGCCTGCCTCAAGGAATTTATGATCCAAAAAGACAAGAACTAAACAGCAGTTAAAATACATAAAGCAAAACATGAACAGAAGTTGGCATCGTAATACAGAAGTGCTGATGTTCTACTGTGGTTTTAATTTCGTAAATACAGTATTTGTGAGTGGTTGTTCTATAGCTCACCACCCCTGTATCTCCAACTGAAAGTTTGGTACCAGGCTGTGAGAGCCCAGGACATTTGTTTTCCCTGGTGGCCTAATTCGAAATCTGTCTTATATATTTATATGCACAAAGTAGAGTTCTGTACTTGATCGTTTTGGAAAGTATCTTCTTCTGTATTTCTGCATGTTTTGCTAAACAGTGTAAGGGAACTTGAAGTTATCTTGGAAGTTCAATTAAATAAAGACTTGTGTATTCTGCTGTCTATATTTGCATTTGTGAAGCACAGTAAGAAAATAATGCCAGCAAGTTCCATTTATAGGCTAATAATGTAGCCTTGGTGTTTTGGAGTTTATATATTATGCTGTAGAGAATAAAAATAAATTAAACTGACCCACGCTGCATATACAGAAATTATTATTTTTTTCTGCCAACATTCAATTTCCACAACTGGGACAATATAAAAAATAAAATATTGTGTAAGGAAACAAATCTGAATGGGCCTTTACTGCCTGAGTGACAATCAGTTGACATTCAATTAATATCATGTTAATTGAATTAAAGCAAGATAGAAATTACTTAATTCTATAACTATATGCTCCTGTCAAGTTACTTATTTAATAATTGTTGCTTGCTTGATGGAGGACAGGAAAATGACCTTATAAGAGATTTCTGAGATGGTAAAAGTAAAATTAAATATTCCCACTATACACTATAGATAAGAACAGAACCCTGCTTCTTGATACAGGAAAAATGTTAAATGTATTATTGGATATTATATGTTTCATAATTTGGCACTGTTTTAAGCATGAAACTCAAAAGAGCTTCTACTATTTTCTAGACCACACTTGAATGATGGTACAAGCCTTTTTCATCCCCAAAAGTGCTGCAAGGATGCAACTCTATTACACTTACTACAACACAAAACTATTTAAACCTGAGGGCTAAAAATTCTCACAGCTGCATTAAAAAAAGACGTTGGGAGGAGCAGCTGACTCACTCGTACCTGTTTGAGGTGCTGCGAGAAATGTTGAAGATACTCCCCACTTGTCCTGCCTTCATAAGCCCCCAGTACAAGTTCAGTCTAGAACAAAGTCAGGGAACTGGTACCCACTGCCAGGGCCAAATTCATTTGGCTTCAGAGAAAAGTATTGACAGCCAGACCTTGTTGCTACTCATATTACCAAATTGTTACTCCCAGACAAGCAGAACTTAGCCTAATGTTTAGTCTAAGCCAATCAGAAGTTCCAAACCCAGCATGAGGATGATTAGCCTACTTGTATGCTGACCCAAAGAGTGAGCACCTTCAAAAGGACAATAGCATATAGACAGTGAGAGCTCAAGCTGTTGTCCTCAGAGGACATGCCAATGCCCTCAACAGGGGCAGAGTGGTGTGAGCTGATCACCCTCCAGACAAGCCATCCTGCAGGGACCATTCTTGCCAATGCAAAACATCAAAGTGGGCTGGGGTCATCTAAAACTTTTCACCCCTCAGTAAGGACGTTTTCACTATAATGACCTTCTGTTACATCATTAAAATTTGTATTACCAGGGAAGACGTGGTGTTCATGTGACTGTTATTCCATCACCAAAAGAGTCAAGAAAAGAGGCCAAGTCAGTGTGTACACTGAACATGGTAGATGCATAGGTAGGAAATAATTAAATAACAACTGTGCAGTGATGCTCCTGTGAAGTAGTGATGTTTTAAATGGAGATTTACAGAATCGTTGTTAGCTTCATATTATTGAGTTAACCTTGTGCAATATGACTATTTGCGGGAAAAGTCAGGTCCCAGAGGAGTCTTTCAATTATGCTGTGACTGTAAGAGCACAGCAGGAGTGTCTGTTTTTTGTATTTGTGTAATGCAAAATAAAACCCAGTGTGGAAGCAGTAGATACATGATCTTTTGAAGAACATTATTCTGTGTAAAATTCTTTGTTCAGCTGTTTTTTAAGTTGGCTGTCAGAATGATAGAGACATTGTAATATACAAAGCAGTATAACTTAGTCTTTGTTCTGTAGGTCAAGCTGAATTCATTTCAGCAGCTTGGAACAGACTGTTGACTAATTTTTTATTCATTTTAAAAACAAACAGTAATTCCCCTAATAATCACAAGCAATTACAACTTAAAAAGCAAATCGCTACTTTTTCATTTTTTTTCAGAACAATAGGAGATCAGCAAACACCATATATTTATCTTAATCTGGAGAAATTACAAGGGTGCAAAGATACATTTGCACAACTAAAACCAATTTTTTTCCCTCTCTGACTTTATATGTACAATTTGAGAAGCCTAAGACTTCTCTGTTTCCATTATAATCTTTTGCTTCCCGGGGAAGCAGCCTCTGAGTTTTGCCAGCCCATATCTGAGTTTTATTCTGTGTCTGAAAGCAAAGCCTCAGTGAAACAAAAAATTGTTTCATGAACACATTCTTTATAAAAATGGTGTTGTACTGGATTGTTCCAGCTGACACTAACACTCTCCCTTTGTAGTCTGCAACTGTATTGTCCTCTGTGTGTACACTCTGTGCTGTCAGGTCCTCTCCATTACAGTACTGCTAGTTTTACTGGGGAAGATCAAAAGAGAACACTTTAGAGTTTCATAAAATTTATCTTTCTGGGAAGAAGATGTTCATGTGTGTTTTTAGCTATGGAATTCAGTTCCAAAATTGTCCACCAAAATAGCTTTGCCTATCGTTTAGTTTTGAATCAATAGCCCAGTAAACTTAAGTAGTATGGAATGGGAGGGGGAAGGCTGATAGTCTTTACTCTCTTATGGAGGCTTTCTGCAGGTGGCCATGTTGTGCATTTGGCTAGAGAACTGGACAGCAGAAACATTACAGAAATCTTATACAAAATATTGTATAATATTAAGAATTCCAAATGCCCATCCACACACAAATAAAACTCAGGAATATGACTTCAAAATTGTGAAATATAAAAGCAATTAAAAAGTACATTTTCTTTCCCTTTATTTGTCTCACTCGCTTTTAAACCCTTAGATGTTTTTTAAGCTTTTCCTTTCAACAAAGGAGTCAGTCCTACTTAGTCACATGAAGCCAAGATGCATGCATGACCCCTAAATCTACCCTTTTAGGAAGAAAAAACCAAAACATGAAGTAGTGAGAAACTCATGACAATATTTGCAAAGAGAATTGCTGACTTGTTGCTGAATCTGTCATTGGCGTGGCTAACAGCAAGTTAGCTAGGCTCCATGGCTCAGAAGCTGGTTCTTCTGAGAACTTTCAAACTTAAATATCTACATATGCTTCTCTAACATCATGTTACTGTAGTGCCACGAGGTCCTGCCTAACCCCTAAACCTGCAGATAGTCTTTGATCTTGAAATCTGGGCAAAATTGAAGCGATTCTCCAAGGTCTTTAATCTATTATGAGATTGTGCACATGCCACATTTAAAATAATTTGGTGAGTTGAGAGAAATGTACAGAAATAGATACATGCTCCTGAGAAGTTAATTAGACCGATATGAGATCAAGAGTGGGATGACGACTAACATTTATTATCCTTAGCAGCTCCATGAAGCTTCTTTGACTGCCCCCAACAGTTTATCCAGGGAAGAGAAAAAGCCTCTTGGCTGATCTGTGTGGTGTTGTCATCTCCTCCTTCATTTAGCTCAAATGTCTTTCTACACATTCTCATCTTCCCCAGAGGGTTTTAACTGATCTCACAAGTGGGAGCCAGTGAAGAGGCCCACACTTACTGTCCCCCATCTCTAAAGGTCCCATTTGAAAGTACGCCCCACACTTTACTTGGAACAATTAAACCTGAGATACTATGAGGAATATTGTTTTTTCAGTACTGCTGGGTAGTTAAGGGGTGTTTCAGAATTGGAACAATATTTTCTTTGAAATATTTGATGTTTATTATTTCACTCTTTAAACAATATGAGAAGGAAAGCCTGTTTACTTAGAAAGACATTATGAAGATGCATGAGACACACCGATGATATATAAAAACAAAACCAGATTAATTTACCAATGTGACACTCTTTGTTTTTAGGTATACAAAAAGAAAACTGAAGCTGCCAAGAAGGAATATCTGAAGCAGTTAGCTGCCTACAGAGCAAGCCTTGTATCCAAGGTAACACAAAATGTATATACGTACACTCATATATATAGTGACATATTGCAAACTATTTTCAGCATTTATCTGGTGCTGAGCACCATAGTATTTAGTGCAAATAGCCTTGTTTGTTATCAACTTAACCTTAGGTTTAAGTTGCAAATGCTAAATAAACACAGTCATCTCTCCATGGAAAGATATCCTTTCCCTTCTGGTCATTAAGACAGCACTTCTTTAGTTTTGGAGTAATATCCCAGTTCAAAAGAAGAAGGAGATAGTGGTAAACAGACCTCAATATAACAAACATGCCATGCCAGGCAGTCACCATGCTACTTATAAGGGAAAAAAATATATCTTACACAACATGCCTGGGTTTGGTTTTGTGGGGGGTTTTAAGTACTGATTTTTACCTTGCAATCACAATACAGAAAAATTCAAGCTCAACTGACATTGCAAATTTTCGTAAGAAAATGTGAATTTACATTTTACATCCAGCAAGCCATTTGTGTGAGCACAGCATAGGTCACCATTAGGACAATGATGGAATGTTCTTTACTGGAACACACCAGTGTATTCCAGGTAAACAGCTAGTAGCAGTTTTCTAAGTTGATTTATTCACTCATTCTTAATACCCATAATTTTTCAGTAGACTCTTTAAGGTTTGTAAAATGCTTTTAAATATGCAGAAGAATGTGAAATTACTGCACTGTGTCAATGAGAAAAACCAGTTAAGCAACTATTGCATCATACCAGTTAGAATCACTTGGTTTGGGTCTATCAAAACGAATATTTTGTTCTTAAGAAAACCAATAAAGAAAACCAATTTTAGAGGCAAAGATCACAGTAAGAAGGACTGTCATATAGGACATGAGTAGAACTTTTTTGTTAGTTTCAAATTTTTTGGGGGTCGTACACAATACTTCTCTGTATATTATATTAATTTGAACAGGGAATCACTATATGATTAGCCATACAAAGACCTTTCATGCATCTTTCTACATTACCTTAGTATTTGCTCAGTGTTTGTTCTAAATTTAAAAGTCTGAAATACGGGTGTCACCTTACTAATTTTTGGGGGTTGTGTCTTATGCATTTTAATTTTTTACCTACCATCATAAATACCGTGCATTTAGTTAAAGTGATTTACAGGGTACCTTTAATTTCTGCATTAAGATTGTTTGGTTCCAGAAATACTCATTGCCTTCAGAAAGAATACCATGTGCACAAGCAAATCTTTTTGAAATAGCTTGCTTATTGGCAAAAGATAGGTCTAAAAAGTTCAAAACATTCCAATAGTTTTCTAAGAAATGCATGAAGCCAACTTTTCACTTGAGAAAATGATTTAGATGTCATTATTCAGCACATCATGGACTGTTTACGTTACACTCTAAGTAGCTTAATTTTGAAATGTCACATATACAGAATGAGATTTTTTTTAGTTTGGTTTGTTTTTTTTAAGAGAAAAAAGTATATTATTGGGTTTTCTGAGGTTTATTTTTAGAAAAAAAATTAGAAGATTGTTAATTAATTCAGTGCATGAATCGATTTGTGCAAATATTTAAATTTGTTGTTAGTCAGAAAAGCACTGAAGCATTTTCTTAACTTTTCAGCAGTTATTTAAATTCTGCCCATAATTTAATGTTTTCCTCTAGTGTGGAAAGTATAAAAATATAAACTTAATGAAGCTGAGTACTGATTGCTTACTCTCATGAACACACTCAGTGAATCTAACAGAGCTGGCATGTAACTAAAGCAAGTCCATTTTGAAATAAGGATGCAAAATACCCACTTGTAATATAACATCAGTATATTCTACATTATCATTATTAAATATTTATGTGGCACCAGAAGAGTTGTAGTTCTTTAGACAAGCCTGTAAGCATGATGAAGTATATATAATACATTATTAAGATTGTTTGGAGTCTGCATGGCCTTTTATGCCCATGTGTTATATTATTATCCATAAAAGCTACTTTTAGACAATATTATTAAGATTCCAAGACCTCAATCTCAAAAGCTTAGACATGCCAAAAGTAACATACCTTTACCAAAAATGCTTTAATAGAATATTAACGATTTGCTCACATTATATGTTTTATACTTTATACCTCACCCTATGTGAGTCTCATTTCATACACTTGTAATCAGGTGTTCACGCTGGGTCCTTCTGAGTTGTATTTACTGCATGTTATTAACCTTGCTTCTTTATAGGATTTTCTATGCTGCTCATCCCAGCAATGTTTTAGTGCAAATCCTCACTAATATTTGAGAGCAGGAAGTTTATATTGTCCATATTTTCAAACTCAACTAAATCATTGTGAAATCAGGTGTTCAGTAATTTTAGGTGTTGTCCTTGAGATGTTCAGTTGTGCTTCACATCAGGACATCCTCTTGCTATCCAGATGATAGGAGTTACCCAATTATGAACCTTTCTTCCTTATCCCCTCCCAGAGGATAGTAGGAAGAGGTGGGCACAAGCGGGCAAGGGTGCTCCTCAGGCCCCCTCTGTCCAGTTCAGCAGCTGCTCTACTTCCCAAAAGATTTGCTTCCCAAAACAGCTGCTCTACCCATTTCCTAACTTTTCAACACTGATTCTGCCACTTTTTTCATGAAGTATTGCTGTTTTTTAAAGAACTAGTGAGTGTGTATGAGTGTTTGTATATGTTTTTCTGCATTTATTTGCGAATCTTCTCTTTTCTAAAAGCGAGGAATGGACATATGCCATGTTCTGTCTCAGTGCTCCAGATTTGGAGTTGAATTCATTGCACCCATCTTGGCCATTTGAGATTCCGCAATAGTCAAAACAGAAGATAGCAGGGAAATGGGGTAAATCTCATTTTGCCAGGAGATTTCTTTGCCTCTGCCTGGCAGCAAAATAAGGACATTCAGATATATTGTTTTTCATTCCAAGCTGTGAGATTGAATGGAATATGAGGTGGGAATGATGGCCTTCTCCATGATACTTGGCCATTTGCCCCCTCCCCTCCTCTTCCCTCCCCTTTTCTCCTCCACTTTTCTCCTCCCCTCTCCTCCTCTCCCCTCTGTCAACAGCAACTTCAGTAACAGGATTGCCAGCCCACTTCTGGTAGACATTTAAATGCTTTTGTGATGTCTTTATAAGGTATGGCTACCTCCCAGTAAATAAGATAAACGTATGATTGTATAAATAAGTCAGCATGGATTAATCCCCATTCAATTTATCAGTATATTTGATGTATTTTCTCCTTTTTTATGATGGTTGAAATTAATGGGTCCGTTGTTGAGTTTGTTCATGTGTGTAGGAATTGATATGTAAAGTAAAAACACATAACAAAGCATTATATCTTCTGCTATGCAGATTGCCATATTGCTTATAGTACTGACTAAGCCTTTGCATTGTAAACAAGTGTCTTTATATTTGCCCTTAGTTGCAACTTTTAGTACTATTCAGGTCCAGAAATGCAGTCTCCGGTATCTGGTAATTTGTATAGCATTACATAAAATGCTGTGAATTGCAATTTTACTTTTTCATAAAACAAGCACTTTTTCCAGCTTAACCAGCCTTTTTTCTGGCTGACATTAGAGTTTTTGCTGCATATTTCAAATATATATATATATGGGTAAATGTTAAATACTATATTATATATGTTCCTCTATGTATATTTATATAACAGTATATGCATATTATGTATTAAACATGCCTAATATATTTATGTGCATATAAGTGATACATATATGAATGTTTAATATAGCAGTACGAATGCAGCCTTCAATAGTACAAAAAAGTTTCTCTTCCTTGTTTTATTCTTTTTTACTAAATGAATCTTTAGTTCTCTCTGTGTAGTGACAACTTCAAGTTTCATGCAGACGTATTTTAGTGACTATGGCTGAGGCTAAAACCTGTCAACAAGGAGAATATTATTCAAATTCAAAATGCTCAAGCATATTTCAAAACTGATGTTATATCTAAGTCAAAGCAATGTCCTCACTTGACTTCGTAGTGAATGCACTGGACATTTTTCAGTTTTGTGGACAGTGCAGATTCTTTGGACATGTAAAATTGCTTTTGAATTATATGGCAGACTTAGCTTTTCTAGTCCATCATCTTGCAATTGTGGTTCATAAGAAAACTAAAGGTCATATCTAGTAAGACTGGCATTGCCTTAATGCCATTAGCACAGCAATTTGTAACCAGAGAGTCCTGGGCACCCAAAATATCTGGTAGACTGCCTATGTTGTAATACAAATGATCAGCCTAAGGAATTCAAGTCTCTTAGGACTGCAGTGAATATACATGGAAAAGTATACCTACTTGTAAAAAGCAATTGACCTACTTGTAAAAAGCAATATGGACACCATGATAAAAAACAAACAAACAAACAAAGAAACCAAACACCAAAACCAAAAAGCAAAAACTACAAACCCCAAACCGAAACAGTAAAATTGGCAATAGTTTCCCATTTCGTATGTGTATGTATGTGGTGAGAGCACCTGCCTAACATATAAAAAGGCAAAAAGATATTTCAGCTCTCCTAGATCAAGCATTTCCCCACTCCTAAGTAATTGTGGATGTGCAGGTGTGCTCTCTCCACAATTTGTTTTCTGTAGCTCATTGAATCCCAAATTCTTTTCTGCACAACGGCCAAGCTTCAGATGTAAGGGAGCACTGTACCCTGGCTCATTCCTTCCTGAAATAAGCAGCTGGTGGGGTCTAGGACATTGCTTTGGGGAATAAAATTCCTAATATCTCTTGACAAGAGTCAATGACTGAACTGTCTTGTCTCCTGGTCAGTGCTTTAACAAGTTGGCTGCTGCATACAAGGAAAGCAGCGTCCCTTCTGCTGTTGGCAGAAAGGCACCTGGTTCTGAGAACAGCTTTTCCTATGTTATATCTAGCCCCAGTCCATACAGATGCTTTTGAAATTTCATAAACCAGTTTAGGCTATTCTCAGTGAAAGCATAAGAGAAAGAATAAATAAAAATAGGGTTATGTTTGATGCATGTTTGGAGGGTTTTTTTGTAGCTAGAAGCTGCTACAAGGCAAGTGGAAATATTTCCCTTAAAATAATAAAAGAAAATCCCAGAATGATGACATACACATAGATTTTTTACTTTTTTCCATTAAACATTAGAATCCCTAGCTGGGAAAACTATAATGTAAGGCTTTTAAAGCAGGTAATTCATGCTTCTGTGATACCTCATTCTTTCATTATTTCTGGAGTTGATATGATGTAGTCAGAAATTTTCAAAGAATCATAAATAAAATTATACATGTGCAAATATGCGATATATCTGGTAAGTGAACATATATATTGATAAAACAATTGTCTAATCTCATAATAACACAAGTCCAACCATTTTTTGTCTAGCAAGGAAACCGACTATCTATTGCGGCTGAAAATATAGAGCAAATTATATTTAAGTTAGTGCCATGAATTTGATTTGAGGCTAAATCATGTGATGCTTTACATTCAGCAGTGCAGAAACTGAGAGATGCTCTCACATAATTTCTGCCAAAAATGGCAGAAATGTCTTGAGCTTGATAGAAGCCAGATTTTGATTTGGAGAGCAACTGTGTTTGGTTTCGAAGTGAGTTAATAAAACTAGATTTCAGTATTAGCCTAGTGCTTCCATTTGGGGAATTAAAACACTTGTACCAAATTAAAGTTGCATATCCTTTATCACATGTACCCAGGTTACATTCATAAAACATCCATTTTTACTCACATACCCTAAATGAATCCATGCCAATCCTCTGTAGATGATGACAAAATGTATATTTAGATTTGAAGATGTTCTTCTGAGCCACCTCGACTAATTAGAGATGACAACCCATGGCTTACTCCTTTGTTCTGAAATATCAAGAATGTGTCAAAAAGCTTTCTGAACTCTCTAGAGTCCCAGATGTTGTTATTGCAATAGGTGACTGGAATTAACAAAATATGAAACGTCATTTGCTAAGAGCCTCTTGTGACTTAGGTAGGAAGGCAGCTGTACTTCAAATATGCATATGAAGTTATCTACCATAGTGTGTAGAGTTAAGTCAAAGGAATCTCTAAAGGAGTTAAAGAGCTAAGCAGGAAAGAGAAAACAGTGCCAGCAAGGAGCCTTTCTCTCATAAACAGCTTCACAGGGGTATTAATGAAATGGCTGAGCCCATGCAGGCTAGAAGAAGGGATTCTTCTCAAGGACAGGCTTGGGGTTGGAAGTGACCTAAAATGTCAAAAACGTTAAAAATGGACAGGATTATGAGAACACAGAAAAGCTGAGAGAAGGAATAAACAATTCAAGATGTTCCTTCCACCAAAGAGACAGCAAAGACAGCAGATGCAAACTTAAGCTTAGGTAAGCTTTGTAGGAGCTGCATAAATTATGCAGCCAATTTCCTTCTCTCTACCTCTTTAATGTCACAGTACTGAAGATAACTCATTTTAAGCTGAGTCAGGCCTGCTAAAGTTTGTTTACAGTCTGCACAGCCAGGACCATCCTGGTACTAGCTGACATAATCACTGCTGTTACCTGAATGTAACCATCGTTCTGGTCACAGAATCAAAAAATTGGTGAATTCCTCAGCATGCTTCAAGTGACACCAGTCACTACATGTGGGAATGGCACCATCATGAAAAGGGACAATGTGGCAACTATGTAGGTTTATGACATATATTCATGTAAAACCAGAATTAAGTTAAACTCCTTTTTAGGCCTTGAAATACTCACATAGTACATGTTCCAGTCTATAGAGAGAGGATGCCAGACGTCCGTTTCTCATTTAAAGAGAAGCACCTGTTTCTCATTTAAAATAAAACTGTGTTGCACCATTTTGGCTGTGTAAAAAAAAATTTCTGATTTTGAAATATGTTATGTTTACCCACAAGTAAAGCTGTTTGGTTTTTCTGCTGTTTGCGTATTGGCCACAAGGCTCACTCTTTTGCCCTTCAAGAGGTCTCTCAGCATGTATTTAAAGGACACATGGGCATGGAATAGTACAAGAACATTTACTGAATGTTCTGAATGTACTGAATGTATTTACTGAATATTGTACTACAAAGGAGAGCTTAATTGGTGTTGTTAATAAAGAAGCATTTAGATGATATCTGATCTGTAAACAACTGAAATTATATTGTTCCAACTGCATGGCTTTGATCATTAACTAATTTTGTGAAATCAATAGAACAAGAAAAAGAACTCTTTTTTTCTCTGTAAAAAGAACATCTCTGGTTTCTTTGAAAGAACGCTACCTTTTTGATTTTACGTTGCAAGGAGCAATATTAGTTGAGTACTGCTTTCTAGAGTGACATTATTACAAAAGTCTATTTAGTTCCCATACATTATGGCTGTATATTGTATGTTATAGCAGATAATATATATGTAATATCCTACAGTAGATAAGGATGCTGAAGATAAAGCATTTATGTGTTATGTAAATTGAAGATATTCATAGGTATTATGTGTGTATATATCTATATAGTCCTACTTGCTGGCAGCATTTCTAACAAAAACTGCATTAACGTGTTAACAAATGAAATAAGTATAGGCACTTGTAGTTTCTAGGTATGCTTCTGAAGAAACACAGGTCAAAAGTACTGGTCCTCAACTGGGAATGATTCTCCGCCTCTGTTAGGCAGATCCTACTTGGTTTTCATAAAAAATGAAATGGACCTGCAGATACTAATACTGAAGTAACAGTAACAGTGTTGGGCTGGGATCCAAATTCTGTTGGAGTTAGTAATAGAAGATTTTCTTTTAAATTCAGTAGTCCAAGGCGCAGGCCCTTAGAGTGCTGCCTTGTTAAAACATGTCCTTGCTTTACTTTCAACATGGATGTTGTTTATGTTCCAGCTGAAACGGGGTTAGAAGTGCCAACAGTAGCCAGAAGGCAGTCACAGGTTAGAAAGAGAATCAATACCCATGTAGGTTTCAAGTGCTGTTTGGTTACCCAGATACAGAGGTGAGCATTTAAAGTGTGACTTTTCAAAGTGGAAGTAAAATTATATCCCAAAGGAAGCTGTGCAGATGCCAGAATGGCATCGCCTAGGCTACTGCTTTTTTCTCTGACACAAGTAAATTGAACAGGATGCCTGCACCAAAAATTATTTCTCGACCATAAGAGTGAGTTGTATGTTATACGATGAGGGAAATCCCAGTGGCACTTTCCTCTAAGGAACAGACATACTCCTTGTGCCTGAATTCAGTCTGTGATAAGGAGGACCATTAGTCCCAGGGCAGTTTTCAGTAGAAAAGAATAGCACAACTATTAAGCTTAACCCCTTAACCTTACATAATTCTTTAATTTGATAATTAAGCATAAGGAGTTTTGGCACACATTAGGGGAGTAGAAGTAGATGAGAAAGTTCTCTTTGCTCTAGAATTGGAAGGAAAGGCACAAACTTAGTGAAAACCATGGGGAAGAACTTGATTCAGCACTTTCCAAACTGTGCAAAATTATCAACTCTGAACACTTTCTCTGAAGAACATCACTCATTAGTATCATCACACATGTCCTTGAAAATACAATACAAGTAATATAATTCTGTGGACCAAGGGTCATGAGCCACCACTACTTTTAGTTAATATAATTATATTTGTTATCATCGGAGTTACAGTAGTACTTATTTTGTTTCCTTCCTTTCCCTACTTTCTTTCTACTTTCATTATCTTTCTGTTCAGATATCAAAATGTTCTTCCCTCTTTTTCTTTGTGTTTTGGTAAAACTAGATTCTTGGTCGGGGGTGGGGAGGAAAATGGCTTTGCATTGTGACAAAGGTGCAGTCATACTTTCTCTGTAGCATTCCATTGCTTTGGCCTACCTATGTTGTCTTCACCTTCTGATTTTTTATTTTTTTAAATTTAGGCAATAGTATTAGGTGATAATGTTAGTTGGAGAGACAGGTCCATAGGAAATCCTCCTCCTAGCCTATCCTAGAACTTGCAGATCTATAGTAACGCTTTGACCTGATCTCTAGTACAAGTATAAGCCATGCAAAGAGCATAAACGACTGTCAAGAAAAACTAATTTGTGGTCCTAGTGTATATTTGCTAATCTATGTATGAAATACTGCCACCCACCGTATACTAAATATAATATTCTGTCACCCTCTAGTGGTGAGTCTACACCACCATTCTGATAACAGTGATCAAAGATGTTCTCACTGGAGATCTGGTAGAAGACCTTGCTACCTGTAGGAGATCTAAGCCCCAATGTTTGGTGGCCTGTGTGTACAGATTTGTAATTTTGGTCTCCACTGCATATATCTGCAAATGAATTGTATTCTAGAACTTAATCCCAAAAATCAGAGATGTAAATTGTGTTGGTTTGGGGCAGATTAATTAGAGGGTTTGGGGGGCTTTTAAAATTATTTCTGTGCTCTTCTCCTTGGATAAGGCAAGAGAAAATTTACTGAATTCCAAGCTGCAAAGTTGGGGAACATGACTGTGCATTTGAAGCCCATATTTGCTAATGAAATCCCTTTGTTCTTAATTCTTAGTTTTACCCATGATAAAAGTCCTTATCTAAGACTGTCTGATGCTTTACTGGATAGGTGCAAGTCTGTGAATGAAGTAATTGTGTCTGAAAGGGTAGCATGACTTATGCATCATACATGCCTCTTGGTGTATTTCACAGTAAAGTAACGTAACTAAGCCAAGGTATTTGAATCACTTATTCTATTAGCTTCAGCAATACTTACAAAATCTGCATTTCTGACCTATATGCAGAAAAAGCTGAAGGTGCAGTATGCTGGAGAAGAGCATTTAATGGGTTCATTTATCAAGATTCCCAGTAACTGGTAGTATTGATGCAATTTACACGATATCGGACAATTTGGTTTCACATCACATATGATTCAAAGTATCCTAAGTTACAGTAAAATACTTGGTCTTAAACTGAAGTGTTGTGCTTTTCAGTGGATCAAGAGGTGATGAAACATATACAAAGCTGATTCATAGCTTTAGACAACTGAAACAGTCCATTTTGATCAATTTGCAGAGCTCTTCTCAGAGGTATAATGAGTGTTATTCATCTCTGACCAGAGACTGTACAATTCCTCTTAGAATAATATGATATTTAAAGTATCAATACTGTCTATATATCTGTAATTTTGTCAGTATGGGCCATGCATTGACCTCTTATGTGTGAACTCAGAATTGCCCAATAATTAGATTGGTTCCATGTATCTTTGTTAAAGAGGTGTATGGCAGCATCCTTGTAGTTACAAATGAAGTGTAAGTATGTATCAGTATGTCACAAATAGCACTGCAAAGGTTTTTTGATACCTCCTCACCAGGAGGAATTGTTTAAGCGATCTACCCTTAGACACTTCAGGAGCAATTATCTCTGCTTGGCCGACACAGAACCTGCCTGCTACATCATGGAAAGACAAACTGTTTTCATGAGGGGACTATGCTTTAAATAAAACTTGCAGGTTTCTCAAGAAAGAAACAGCATACACCTCCTGAAATGTGTAAGAAGCGTGGGACACTCAAGAGGAGGCTCCTGACCATGCTGCTAATTAGCAAACATTCTTAATCGTTGAAATTTCAGTAAATTTCAGTTTTTGCTCCTACAGTCATGAGAGTGTTCTAAATATACAACTGGGAAGAGAGGGGGAAGATATTTCCCATGTTGTCATGAACATTCATTCAATGTTTTAAAGATAATACCCAAATAACAGCAGATTTTTGAAGCTACTTTCAGTCCTTTATGTCTGCAATCCTGCAAATATGCACATAATACATATTGCACATATGTACACTCACATGTGAGCAGAGCCAGGCAGATCCACAGAGAGACATTTGCGCTCATTTTATCATATTCATATGATTTTTCTTCATTTACTGGAGAAAACTAGGGTTTTTTTGCTAAGGGAACTGCAGTTATACTTAGGGAAAATTAAGTTATCGTTTGCGTCTTTATCCTCACACATTATGAAGCCATTTCAGTAACGTACATGTCAAAGGATTGTTGGTGACGGTGCATCCTTCAGAAAGAATACAAATAGACGTCACTGACCCTGGAGTGCTAAGAGTAACACAAAACTTACTCTGACTTGTAAACTGAGCAAACATGACACGGAGATCACAGAATAAGGGCGTATATGTGTCTTTCAGCCTTGTTTTGACAAAGTGACTTCTTTCTCCAGGGGGACATTTCTGCCATTTTTTTCCAGCATGTTTCACCTTTCACTGACTATTAATCCCAGTGTGATTTAACTTCAAATTATGGTTCCCACTTATAAGCATATGGGAGTTAATTCTTAAATTTTTTTCATCATATTTTTAAGCACATAGTTTGCACTCAGGATATCCAAGAAAATAAAGGTGGTATGAAAAACAACTGAGCAAACTGAGTTTAAGCAAACGTAGCAAGTTATAAATATTAGAACAAAAAGTATTATTAAAATTCACATTCATTAAAGGACAGTTTTTATTACTAGCAACTTTAAGAAATTGGGGTAGTCTATAGCATTTCTGAAAATCTGTACAGTTTCTATGCAGTGTTCTTCCAGCTTTAGTAAGATAACTTCCCCATGTTTGATGCAGTCTAACATTTATATAGACATCAGTTTTAAAAAGAATTTTCAGAACCTTATGAATTGGATCAACAAAGGAAGTTTTGTTAAAAGTGAAATTATTCAGAATATTTTTATTTCTCCTAATCCATGGTGCATGTAACAATGTTTGGTGGTATGGATAGCATTCCAGGACAGAATACTTCGAAATAAAGGCATTAGCACAGCAACTGGTGTATTTGTTCCATGCATTAGAACAGCTGATGGGGTTTAGCCTCTTCATCGTGTTAGCTAACTGATAAAGCACTATTAGCATTATCAATGTGTATGATAATGGACACTGAAATTCTTATCCCAGTTTGCAAATGAGAAAATGAGACATGTCAAAGATCACTGCAGACTTTTAGTGGAACCCACCCTACTGAATTTCTTTTCAACTAGGCTGTCAAGTCTGAGGTCAATAGTGACTGCTTATGTAAATAAATGTGTGAGGCTTGGTTGTCTTTGTTATGTAACTTATTAGGTCACTGATGCCAGTTCCAAGTTTGGAAAAAGGAAGATGCCAGGCTAGACCAGTAAACAGAGGACCTAAATTGCTTTTTTTTTTTTTTTTACAATGTTGAAGACAAAAGTATAACATAAAAGGGACTCATTATTTTTCTAGTGTAGTGACCAAACTCCATTTCATGGACAATTTGATGGTCCAGATATACATGTTTTCCTATAGTGTGACTCTTAAACAGACTTCAGGGGTAGGACAGCCACATTTGGTAGCTTCTAAGTATTGTCTGATTTTTTGTTTTTCTCAACAGAGCTACAGTGAACCCGTTGATGTTAAAGCTTCCCCACAACCTCAGATGATGAATTCAAAGCAGTCAGTGTTTCATGGGCCCGCCCAGGCTCACTCTGCACTGTACCTCAGTTCCCACTACCACCAACAACCAGGAATGAATCCTCACATCACTGCCATGCATGCCAATATCCCCAGGAACATAGCACCCAAGCCCAACAACCAAATGCCAGTGACTGTTTCCATAGCAAACATGGCTGTGTCCCCGCCGCCACCTCTTCAGATCAGCCCCCCTCTGCATCAGCATCTCAACATCCAGCAACACCAGCCGATTTCAATGCAGCAGTCTGTTGGAAACCAGCTACCAATGCAGGTCCAGTCTGCTTTACATTCACCTACAATGCAACAAGTAAGTTTGAGCTTTTCAGCTGTCTGGGGAATTACTTCATTTTTTGGAATGAGTGTGGGGAGTGGAATCATCCAGAAGTTGAAACAGTGAGGGAGATTTAAAGCTGTGGATTAGCTTTAGTGTTGCAGGTTCCAAAACTATAATAGTGTAGGGTAAATCTTTCAAGTGGAAGAACAAATGACGAGTTTACCCAGATGATGGAAAATTTCAGTAGAACCGTTTGCGCTAGCGATGATGCCCATCGTTGTCTGTAGACCCATATGCAAATCTGGGAGTACCCTGAGGTATAAGTAAAATGTTAAGTCTTCAGGAAACACATTTTACCAACAAAAGGCAGGCATGTGTATAAAAAGATATAGTTGTAGCTTGTGCTGTTATCCTTGTGCTGACTGTGACGTAGAACAGTCAGAGGGAACATGAAGCAACACGGGTTGTGTTGAACATGTTAGATTAAGTGAACATGAGTTTATGCTGCATTCATAACTTCATTTTGCTAAATAGATATACCCTCTTTTTACTGGAAATAAGTGGGCTATGCCCACAATCCCAATAGGGCGGCTTTTTTGCTTGGTTTTTTGTTGGTTTTTTTTTCACTCCCAGTGTTTTAGATAGTTGATTCTCAATACATTTCATAGGAGTTCTGAATGAATGCAGAACCAACCGTGGTATTGTGACTTTCAGGCTCAGGCTTATGGAGGGATAGAGCAGATAAGCTGTTTATTTAATGAGAGAAAATTTTCTTTTGTATTGGATGAGATCTGACTATCAATAATAGGATCTTGCTTTGCAAAGTGCCGTTAGAATGAAAATTTTTTGAATGGAGTTGCAAGAATCTAAAAGATTTGTATACACATAACTTGTCAGTTCTGGCTGATAATGAATAGTTGTAAACTTGCTGCATGTTTTAAAATTCTCTATAAATTCACCTTTGCTACCAAGGCATTTGCATTTGCTTTCCAAGCCAGAAACCTTTTGTCTTAAGATTGGTCTTTAGAGATGAGAATACTTGCACACGAATCATAACTTCTAGCTGGGAGAACAGTTTAACAGGAAAAAAATTGTCCAAAGCAGAAAAAAACCAACCAACCAAACAAAAGAGTTGAAAGCAATCTGGACTGATAAAGTTAGTTGTGCTCAGGATGATTTGGACTTTTTCAGAGGCTTTGATCTTAGTTCAAAGAGCGATTTGGAGTAATCAGGAAGGAAAGTTTGTAAAGTGTTTACACTTTTTCCTAGTCCAGTTTATTTTTTGCAATCACAGACTTATGACCACACATATGTAGAGTCATGTGTTTTTGAAGGTTTTCCTATTAGTTAGTGTTAGTGTCCTGGAAGAGCCCATGCTCAAGTCTCAGAGAAACTCAGGAGCTGACCCCAAGCCTGGGCAGCTGTAAATAGCTACAGGAAGTCCTAGACAGGGGAGCCAGGGAGGCCTGTCTGGAGATCCTAAGCCTGCTGGAATACTGGTTGAACATAAAGACTCAGAGTAATTAGACAGAAGCAATACTCTTCTTGTTCATTTACCAAACATGAAAAATTACATCTGTGACTGCAACCTGTTGAGATCCTATAGCTATATTTCAGCAAGTTTGTGTTGCAAAGAAATTCAGCCTTCTAAGTTCAGATTGTTTGCCAAGTTCAGTGTCACTTGTACATTACTTGTCCAGTGCAGAACTAAAGAAGGTCAAACCCCTTATGTCTTTTCCAGAATCATTGCCAAACATTATTTACTGAATAGATTTGAAAATCTATTGAATTTATAGTCCAGGAGGGACTAGGAAAAGATGTAATGCAGATGTTAAATGCTTACATATTTATACAAAGAACATCATTATTGTATGAACCCAAACACTTAGGCATTACTCTAAACCATTGCATACTACAAAAAAAGAAAGGTAATATAATATGAATCTTCCAATGTTTTATTTTACTGAGTTGCATGCTTGTAGCATATGGTGTGTGCATCAATGGCTTGAGAGTACTTTCAGCCATCTGTGAAATGCGTGGAGTGCAGTTGACTTGCTTCTAGTTTAAGAGAAAATATACACTAGATTGTAAAAGACAGGTCTCTACAAGTCAGTATGTAGACCTGTGTCGTGATGAGTCTTTTGTTTTACTAAGGACAATTGCAGTTAAGTAAAAAGTACTATACCTCTGTGTTCCTGTTCTCCTTTGTTAAACTCACAAAATTTTGGGTTAAGTACTTTTTGCCAACTCATATTCCCTAATCAGAAAGGCTGGTGCTTATAATGAAGATACCATGGTGAGATATTTCTAAGTTTCACTCAAGGTGACAGGTGCTTGTTACTTGTTGAAATGGTACACTGCCAATCCACGTCTCTTTCAGCACTGTGGAATACTTACAAGACAATTTATTTTTCTTTCGCTCCTGCTTTTGTATCAAAGTAACGCAACTTTTGAGCTCTGGAAAATCTGTCATTTCACTTTGAAATATTCATAATTTTCTTTTTCTTTTTTTTTTTGGTAGCATACAACAGTTTATAGAGTTTATGAATTCTTTTTTAAATACAGAATTCGTTTCCTTTGAGGTTGGCAAAGACAAAGCAAAATATATATTATATTTTAGGGTAACGGGTGTACTAACACCATCATATTTGCCATGACAGAACAGAACAGTGGTATCCTCTTCAGTTTCTTAGGTATGACATTTTCTAGTCTACTCAAAAAGTGATAGAAAACACTATCACCAGGATTTCATACTGTGTTAGAATACAAAAGGCAGGTTGGCTACCAAGAGGCAAATAGCAGAAAGTCAAGAGACTATAACCCAAAAGTAAAGGCTCTTTCTGACTCAGTTGTCAAAGGACTCTGCTCTCCCCTCTTCTCGAAAGTGAGCAAGCACTCTGCTGATGACAGAGCATGTTAAAGAGGAAAAGACGTAGTGGGGAAAGAAGCGAGCTCTCCCAACAATGGCAGCAGCACAGAGTCGGCAGCGGTGAGGAGAAAGAAGAGGCACCACCCTGTATGTCTGGCCCATGGTGAGGAGGGAAGGGGAGCTCTGGGTGTGAGGTTCAGTCCCAAACAGCACTGTGTAGACCACTCTTCTACATAAAAAGACAGCCAAGAGGAATGGAAGAATATGTATTCTGATAAAGCAGAAGCAATAAGTGCCTTTAATTCGACTTCTTTTCACTTCTTCTTCCCTCACCTGGCTGGACACCATCATTGGAGACTGTGCTGTAGGCATGTTAGAAGCAGCAATCACTGCTCCTACCAGTGGTGGGTTCTCTTTTTGCCTGGTTTTTTTCCCCTAACATTCAGCTTTCAGATAGTGCACAGCTTACTAGTGTGACGCTGTGGTAGCAGACTGAGAATCTCTGCTCTCTACAGATGCCCTGCTTTATCTGTGGCTCTGCAACATTTGGTCACTCATTTTCTCCAGAAAAAGGAGGATAGTTTCATATCAAAGATCGTCTTGTAGTTAGTCTGAAGGACTGCCAGATCCAAGAAAACTCACATAAAGATCCAGATTTCAGTACTGGCAGCCAGAAACACAGTTCTCCAAAAACCACTGTGCTTGAAATCCACAAACTCTTCTGTGTGTAACTTTGAGGAGGGACTGATAAGAAGTGCTGACCTGGGGAGACAGTTCTGCTCCCACTGCTTCCAGGACAATGAGCTGATCTTCATCAGCTCCACAGGGAACAACATATCCTTCTCCACATCCAGCACTCCTTGCCTGCACGTGTGCAGCTGCCAGATCAAGGGAGACTGCCAGCTGGAGAAGGGCAATCTCCATTGGGAGTCCACAAAAACTACAGAACATCAAGAAGATCAGAAGTGTTGGTAGCCAAAAAATGCTCAGTGACTGAGCAATTTCTGTTATTTTTAAAATCAAATAACTCTGTGGAGTATGCAACTGATGTGATGCATCCAAATTGTTCTGAAATGCACAAGGCAGTGTAAAATTTTGGTATTAGCATTTTGGTCATATGCCTAACATTAGTAAATATTTTTTAATTTCCTTTAAACCATCTTCTCTATTTTGAGTTATCTAAATAGTGACTTATGTGAAGCAGACTATTTTGTCTCTTTTACCATCTGTTCCAAAACAGTTAATGAATAAATTAAATAATGACCACTACTGTAGACCTTCAGGGTGCTTGTTTCCAGTGATAATCCTTTAAACTGTAAAAAAAAAAGATCGTTTAGTTATATTTTCATACTTAGATTTAACTTAGATCCTGATTTTTATTATTTTTAACTTGTAATTCTGAAATATACTATATTTTTCTTAAATATTATTCACAAGAGCCATGTTAAAGTTTTGCTTTTCAAAGTCCAAATCCATTGTGCAGCACTTTTTCTTTCATCCGCTTTTGATACACTCACAGTATATTAGAAGAGTGTGATTTTTCTTTCATTAAATGCTCATGTGATCATCTTATCACTGTATACTTTTTTAACTGAGTTGCTTCTTTCCAGTCTGTTTCTTAGGTTTGACACGATGTTTAATTTTTACTTAGTTGTCACTTGATGATCTGATTCTTAATCCTTGTCATTCAAATTAGCACAATTTCTCCAAAGTTCAGGCTAAAACAGCATCTGAAGCTGCAGCCTGTTTTCACTTGCAAGGTCAAGGTCATTCTTTCCTTTCTCTACTCACACAGACATTTATGTTTCTTTCTGAGTATACTCTACTATCCAGCCTGTTGTACTGTGCTGTTTGGTGTGAAGAGTGATGAGACCAAGGATTCACTCCCCCAGATATGCCCAGTCTTATTAAGGAACCCTTTTAAGTAGCCCTACTGGAAGCATCGCTTTCTCTGCTCAAAATCCTTCACCCCAAGCATTGTGTGGGATGGTGAGTCCCATTACAATCTCTGTCCTACTTCAGTTCACAGGTAGAGCAAGCAAAACTGGATTCTTCATGTCTAGTAACCATGGCTGCAAGTGCATATGCATAACAAAGCAACAGAAGATTAATGTATGTCACATTTTATTTTTTTTTTAATAATAACTCATTTCAGTCTACTTTTAGGTATTTCTTTTCCTTTAGAAAATAAATGTATACAGCAAGATGATTGCATAGCCTGCCAAAAATAATAGCCTCATTTTTTCTGGTATATATTTTATATACAGCAAACTCAGGGACTGGCTGTATTTGTCCAGATTTCTTCTTTTTTGTTAAGCTTTGTCTTCGAATGAGGTCAAGAGAAAAAAAAAATCATTAATATCTGTCAACTTCCTTTATAACCTTAAGGAAAAATCTTTGTATGATATCACACAGACAGATTTTCAATTTCCTTGTGTAATAAACAGATGCTTTAGGATTTGGATGTAATTTAAAGGTTTAAAATATCACATTGAGATTGATGAATAAATCAGTTGTGAAGACAAAAACATTGATGCCTGTTGAAAATACCTCTCCAGACAGGCAGGAAATGAAATTAGTTCCTAGTAAAGTGTGGAGATGAGGATCACTCTTTAGTTCTGCTGCAGGCTTTTTAGGACTTGCTGTAGTGGCACAACGAAACTGCTAGGGCTACAGAAATCTAATTAAAGAGCAAATGTCCCTCCTGACATCGAATTAATCTTTATCAAGTTCCCTATTTTTATTTCAATCTGGAACAAGAAAATGAAATTTAAAATTCTAGGCATGTTGCAAAACAGTTGGTGATTTTCTCTTGAGCATTACAATGCAAAAACATTCAGCATTGTTTAATTAGACCTCGAAGCACTCATTTTCTGAACACTTCTTATTTCATCATTGTTTGTTAAGGGCTTACATAAATAATACACAAATATTTACCACAAGCCTGGTACAAGGCTGTCTCCCTCTGTTGTACAGAACTATACTTCCATAGCTTTTTCTGTTGGTGAAAAAGCTGAAGTAATTATTGCTTGCATCTTAAACAAGACCATACTTTATCAGTCCTTCATACTGAGTTCAGGGTGCTTAAATTACTTTGCTTTAACAAGCATGCTTTCCAACACCCACATTGCAGGTATTTTGGTAGCCCTCAACCCCTCCCAGAGTCACAACTGAGTTGCTTCTGGAGTAGGAGCCTGCACCATGTTAGAATTTATCACCTGTGTGTCCTAAGAAACAGGACAATCCCAGGCAGCAGGTTGGGACCTAGACTTGCCAGGTACAAGATGAAAGTGTTGTTACCCCTTATTTTGCTGATGGAATAATTAAATTTGGATCTATGGCCCCAACCTTAACATGAGAGGTAACAATTCAGCCTAAGCCCACATGTGCTTTGCTGGAAGAGAGTCAAAGCAAGTTGTCTGTGGTCATATAGAAAACCTGAAAAAATATGAGAATAAGTCCCCACCCAGTTCCAAGCTGGCATTTAAACCACAGGACTGTTCTCCAACATCTAAGCTATTTATTTGTCTTAATTCCAGAAGAAATGGAATGAGTATTGTGCTGATGGTCTCTTCCTCTGATTTGGAGGAACTATCTCCTTCTTGCATGAGTGCTTCCCAGAGAAGTTCTGGATGCCCCCTCTCTGGAGGTATTCAAGATTTCAAGACCAGGTTGGCTGGATCTCTGAGTAACTTAGTATAATGGAAGGTTCCCTGCCCACGACATGGGGTTTGGAACTAGATGGTCTTTAAGGTCCCTTCCAACACAAACCATTCTATGATATTATGAGTACTTGAGACTCTGTGCCTGCTCACGTGCATGCTTTGCTACTGGCTAATGTCCCTCTATAGTGCTTTTCTTGTATTTATGATTTTTTCATAAAAACTGATAAACAGATAAGGCTTTGCTACCAAAAGTAAATCTGAGTGCCTGAGGGTAGGATGTGTTTCTATGGTTGATTTCCTCTTACAGCTAAATTAGAAAGGTCTTATGCTTAATGTTTTATATAAAAAATGATGATGATGGTATAAAACCCCAAATTTTCTGCCTTCTAATTACACAAAACTCCAATTAAAGTCACTGGGAAATCTGCTCAATTACTGTTTCCCTTGCATCTGTTGCAGGCTTGGGGCTTGTCTATGCAGCTTGCTGTGTAGGTTTACAGCCTGGTGAAAAGGCAGTATACAGAGCAAGGGGGTTACAGTCACCATGGCTGTAAAACCTGCCATGAGTGGGTTTTATTTAATCTCATTAGCAGGGCAGTATATAAGTAACATGGCAACTACATGCAGAATTCATCTGTGAACTTGCTCAGCACTGTTTCAGGGACAAAGTGAGGCTTTTAAGAGCCTTTAAGGTCCTGAAATGTTACTCAGGATGTTCGCCATATGAAGAAGATTAAGGAAGAAAGATGCAATCATTTGTGGTCTAGATTAAAATCCACGATCAGGATTAGTGGAGTGAGATGACAGTGCACATGAGAGGCAGGGCAGAACACCTGCGAGACCTCGGGAAATAGCCAAGGAAGAGGGATGTGAAGAAGGAAGTGACATATTACATTTGAAGGAAGCTAATTTCTGTGGATGTAGGGAGCTAGGTGAAAACTGAGAATGCTCATTTATCTTGACAGAAGGTAACATGGCTGGCTTCTTAAACCTGCAGAAAAGAGCATCTCTCTGCAAAATTCCTGTCCTAATGAGGGCTGTGTACAAGAAGTGATCACACACAATGTACTAACACTACACTAAAACTAAAGCTAACTAAAAGCATTAATTCTGTGTATTTTGTATGTGGGCTTTGGCTGGATGGAGTGAGTTTTCAAAGTAGGTTCAAGTTCAGTTTCTGATTTAGCTGCTACACATCCAGTTGACTTGAGTGGGAATTGTATGCCCTTGCCCCAGGAAGGAGTTTAGTGTGTTTTTTTTTCAGCAGACATTGCTTGCTTTCATACAACATTCCCATGCTTTTACCCAATGTAGTTCTTCTAACTTTGCAGGAACACGTACATTTATACAGTGTGAACCAGATACACTAGCCTTGAAATTTCAATTGTTCTCCTGACTTTGAAACACAGTATTTAAACATCCTAATATATCAAAAGAGCTAAAAATTATTATGACTTTTTGTAAGACAGATATTTCAGGGAGTATGTTAGATGTCTCTTTGTAACTTCCACTTTCTTTTGCTCGTCTCCTTCATTTCAAAAAGCAAGTTATTCTGTGCTGCTTTCACTACATTAGTCCAACAACAGTTAAAAAGCTTTGGTTGAATTTCCGTTTAGTTGAGAGAGAAGTGCAAATAAAAGAAGCAGCAGATGGTCCCTTTGTGACTGAATGAAGAAAAAGGTTTTTGAGAACAATATGTGAATAGGTGTAGTCTAATAAAACAGTCAGCCACCTGCTGCCTACATCCTTCAAAACGATTCTGTTGCATATTCTGGGAATTAGTGACTAGTGTGTATCCTTACGTTTAATCTAAATGGAAGCTCTGAGGAGCAAACAGACCTTTTTGTCGCAGTGCTGATTGAGTTGTTCTCTTGGTTTTGAATTGTTTCTGCTCTGTGTCTTTTAGTTCCATCTTGTGACTGTGTAAAAGCTAACAGTGGTTTGGCAGTGTTTCATTTCTCAAACTAAAGAAAGATTTTAAAACTTAGAAAGTACCTACAGTTTTTTGCCTATTTTAGGTTTTGTAACCTAAAGCACACTTGTAAAAGAAGTATTCTACCATTTCACACACCACTTTTTTTTTTTTTTTTTTTTGTAACCTAAAGCACACTTGTAAAAGAAGTATTCTACCATTTCACAGTACACACCACTTTTTTTTCTTTTTTTTTTTTTTATGAACCCAACCTGTCACTTTGTTTCCATACTTTGTAATGTACTTGCTTTTTCCTCTAGGGATTTACTCTTCAGCCTGATTATCAGAATATCATCAATCCAACATCAACAGCTGCACAAGTTGTTACCCAAGCAATGGAGTATGTTCGTTCAGGATGCAGAAATCCTCAGGCACAGACTGTGGACTGGAATAATGACTACTGCAGTAATGGGTAAGCAGCCAGTGAATGCCACCTTGTGTTGAGCAACATTCATGACACAAGTATCTGATAGAGAATTTGAGAATAGGGTTGTTGCTTGTTTCCCTACAGTGTTTCAGAAGTGCATCTGTGATAACACTGTGTTTATTCAGCAGTTAGACTGCTGTAGGAGAACAAGTTTTCAATACATACATTTATTAGACATTTTTGTCACTTTATCACAGCACATACCCTTTGTAGTCTTAGAGAACTTCCATTCCATAGAAAATCAGAACTGAAATCTTAGGGAGAAGGTGTAAGAAAGAAGTTTTAAGATTGCTACCTCCTCCTTGAGAGGCAAATAATGTGAACTATTTTCTCCAAATACTGCATTGCTGAGGAAATCTTGTTGCCATTGAAAATAATTAGTCTGGGTCATGAAAAATCACATCAGTGAGAGGCAGGGCAGATGCATGGGGTACAAGATACGTGGAAGGGAATGGCATGAAGACCACGTGACTGTAACCAGAAACAAAATACCGTACCTTCAGGAGCTCTATGCCCTTAACATAAGGTTAGTAACCCCTTCTAACCTTCAACTCCTCTGCAGCATGGTTTTTTGGAGCCGTGTTACTGTCTGGAAACGTTTAAGACTGAACAGAAGGTATCTCTTCAGTTTTAAATGATAGGTGTTGAGCCTTGTGAACATGCCCACCAGCCTGACCTTCCCTTGACTTGGCATGAATCCCCAAGGCAGAGGCAGATAAAGTCTCTTGGTTGCTACCAAAGTACCAAATCTAGCCCAGACAAATGAACACAAAGCAAAACTAAAGATCAGTTTCATCCATTACACCTACTTAAATTGAGAATTCCACTTATATAATTGTTTTAAAGTGTTTCTGTAACTGAACAAAAATCTTTTTTCTGATTAGTAGTTCAGAATAACACCTTGACTAGAACCTGCTTGTTCCTGCTTGTACCACCATTATGTCTTGATATGTACTGCAGGCCCTTATAGGAGTCTATCCAGCCCAGAGACTTTTACAACCACTGACACTGAACTCTGAATAGACTGTCCTCTGTCAAATAAGCCACAGCCTTATTATGGCTTTGATTCCTGATCCGGAAAAAATACGATGGGTCATTGTTCCCAGCACTGCCATCCAGGTGTCCACTGGGCATAACTTTCCATCACTAGCAGCTTTCTCTGAGCAGACCCTGTGTAGATATGCCTTAGTCAATCCGTGTGCATGAACTTAACCTATCTTTGCTATAGCATTGGCATAAACTACCAGTGCAGTGTAGTTTGCTCTGTACTTGGACTCCAAAGCAAGTAAGCTGCAAAGCTGTGGAAAAACAGAATTGGTGCCTAGGTTTTGTCAATGTCAACAAAGTGGGAGATTAAGAATAAAGCTTCTCTTCCAGAAAGTGTCTGAAGTGTGCATCAAGCCCCATCAGTGATGTTTCTGCTGCTTTAAATTACTCTTTTTTTTCTGACTTCCACAGACCATTCCAAATTAGAAATTGGTGAATTACTCCTTTTTGCTCTGAACTGGTATGCTTCAGTTGAAGCTGAAACCCAACAAGAACTTAATGCAAAAGTATGCTAGACAATGTGCATTCATGGAAAGTCTCCTGAAGACCCTGGTCTCCAGTAGAGAGTTGGTCTAGCTGGATGCACCAGAAGCTTCAATGTTCCCTTGCATTTGTTTAGCTGAACCTGCTGACCCAACATGTTTTGGCTACGTCTGAATGAGTAAATAAAATAGGCCAGAGGTATCAGTGGCTGACATCCACATTCATGTAACTAAGCTCTCCTGCCCTCTAAGGAAAGTGACCACTTCATACAGGGTGCTTATGGAGTATTGTTTCAAGACCTGTGCTAAACCCTCATCTCTACCCATGTGTTTTTGATAGTCAGTGCTACCAGCCCACTAGTGCAGGTGATCCTGAACCAGCACTTAGACCAGTATCCCAATCCTGTGCAGTTTAGAGCCAGATGTGGTTTCTGGGTTGCTACATATCAATGTGGCACTAGGATTTTTCTTATTATTACCATGACAATGCAGCTGTACTTCAGTGATATGCTTGGAATTAATGACATGCAGTAGGGTTGTGGGGTTGGGGTTTTTTTAAAAAGTAGAACTAGAGAATTTTTCAGATTTTAAAAAAAACCACATTTGTTCTTTTTCTGTTTGAACAGGGGCATGCAGAGGGACAAAGCACTCTACCTTACCTGAAAATCTGAAACAACTCTCCTTTCCACTGAGGAATGCAGGGAAGTCTTTTCATCATGGATTGCTTTATGCAGTCAAGGCAGTTCTGCATTTTATTAGGAAATACAAGTTGCTAAGCACTTAGGACTATTTGAGCTTGTGGGTCACCCACTCTGGAAAAAATAGTCTTGCTTCTTTCTTTTTCTTCCTCTCCCCCTCCCCCCCTTATTTTTCTCTTTCTTTGTCTTTTCCACCCCTACCCTGAGATCCTTTAACGGACATTGCTTTTCTTCTTCCCTGAAGGAAACTTGGACCATTCAGATTTTATGTTGGTTTTTGCTGTGAAGTGCTGCGATAGTAACTGCCTTAGCAACTGTAGATGTCTTGGATAAAAGTCCTGGATTTTCCATTGGTTTTTCATAATGGGTGTTTATATGAAACTACTAAAGACTTTTTAAATGGCTTGATGTAGCAGTCATAGCAAGTTTGTAAATAGCATCTATGTTACACTCTCCTAGAGTATAAAATGTGAATGTTTTTGTAGCTAATTGTAATTGAAACTGGCTCATTCCAGTTTATTGATTTCACAATAAGGGTTAAATTGGCAAACATTCATATTTTTACTTCATTTTTAAGCAACTGACTAATAGTCTATATTTTCAAGTTATTTGGAGGAAAGAAAGTAAAATAGTCCCAAATTATATTAATTAAAAATATTGGCTTTGTCTCATGAAATAAAAACAAAAAAAAACTAGGGAAAAAACTAATGTTGATAAAGAGCAAACATGTTTATTTTGTACTGCCTAAAAAATGCTTCTTTTTTTTTTAAAGAAAATCACTTTATGTGTACTGGTTAGTAAACATCATTTAAGTCCTTTTATGTATAAAACTGCCAAATGCTTACCTGATATTTTATTAGTTGCAGAAACAGATTGGAGACAGCTAAATTATAACCTCTACATATGGCTATGTATTATTGTTTCTTCATACTGTGTCTGTATTTAATCTTTTTTATGGAACCTGTTGCGCCTATTTATGAAATAATAAATATAGGTGTTTGTAAGTAAATTTGTTAGCATTTTAAAGAGATTTCTTTGACGCTTTAACTTTTGCTGGCACAAATTGTTCACAACTGATGTGAATACTTTATTTAGTTTTTACTGTGACATATATAACACCAAACCTGCTTTACTGGCAGAAAATTAAGGTACCCAATAATTATTTCTCTATTTCTTTGGTTGTTTAAGAGAAGGAAAAAAAGGTATTTTAAGTAATTCCCTTTTTAAAGTATTGTAGCAGGAAGTTGCCTAAAACTAAGACTTGAACCCACAAAACTAACTGAATAAAACTGCGTAACGCTACTTCTTGAAACTGCATCATTTTTTGTTAATAAGTCAAATGGAATAAACATATTACCAAAAGAAATATTACCAAATATGCTTCAGGCATTTTATTAAATATGCAAAAGTTCTTACAGAATTTTAGGGAGTAAATCAGAAATAAATCCTAAAATGAGAGGTAAGTTCAGCAGTCACAGGGAAAGGGATGAAAATATCCAGAAGAAGGTATTTTGACAATTTTTGGGATCAGGGATAGCTCTGAAAATACATTTCTGGAGGATTCATCCCAGATGCCTGTCCCATTAATGGAGAGTAGCACTGATTTGTATTTTCTATGTGAAATAAAGAAAAAAATCCGAATAGAATACACATTATGCAACGCCATTGATTTTTCTTTATAAAACAAAACAGAAACAAAGGCATGCTTGCTTTTGAATGATTTCAGGCAATGTACAATCGGAATCACTTGGCATGTAATAACTAATAAATAATGCAGATCAGATGTGATTACTCAAATGACTGTAGCTGAGAGCTCTAATTTTCCTGTCTTGAAACTGTATGAGAACTTGTGATTAAATTCACAGTTTATTGTTTGTCTGTTTAGTACTTTAGAAATATACCAGCACTACTAATTACCCAATGTCTTCTATTTATTATATTATAGCAAACTACATTTTCCACTCATATTAATTCTAAAGTGAGAAGATAATTACTGGGAATGAAAAAAATCAACTTTGATTTTGTCAGGCAATTTTCCTTTTTCTTCTATGGAAAAGAACTGTGTTATCTCCATTTCTTTTAGAGCAGGTGTGCAGTCACATAAAGTTGTTAATTTCGGTATCCAAGCAGAGTTCAAAATACAAGAAAACTTTAATGTAAATAAAAAAATACATCATGAATAAAATACTTATTCTGTATGAACCTCTGGCTAGTTGGTGTCTCAATCTGTAAGCGGTGTGTTTTCCATGCAGCATCTTACCCATCCAGTGATCTGAGTGTGGTTCTGTCCCTGGGCTCTGTTCAGATGGGACAACTGTGCTGGAGAAGCAGCTGTTTTGGCCATGGATATACTGAAATCACTTTGGTCCAAAAGGAAGATCCAACTTCAATGCATAAATGGCAGTTCTTCATGTCTGACCTTGGAAAAAAGGAATGGTTGCTGGCCAAGGGCAATCTGCTATTTGTTTTCAGCTGTGTATTGACAGATACAAATTGTTAATAGGTGGTTGATACCCTTTTGTAAGCAGGGTATCAGCTCCACTAGAGTTCATGAAGACATGCACCGTCCTTCGCTGAAGCGCTGTGGCTTAGGCACCACATTAACACATATGCCCAATCACTGATTGTAAGTCACCATCTGTCCTAACCATGATTATGAGAAAGCACATAGGAACTAAACAACCTGCACATTGAAGCAACACAGTAACAGCAAGTAAATATGATGAAAACGCCTGTCAAAGTGAGATACACCAAGGGAAATAATGTCTTATGTTAATTGAAATTAATATTTTTTTCTATGATTTTAAAAAAGTGGTTGGCAAAATGCAAAGTTGGCAATATATGCACTCTGCAGGATGTAAATCCCATTTGCTTGCACCAAGGTAAGCAGAGGTTTTGAAAAGAAAAGGCTCTTCAAATTTACTGCTGCTCTCAGTGTGCCCTGTTCTGGTGACACGAGTCGTGGTCTCTCTATCCCCAAACTCACACATGTTCAAGCAGAAGTCTCATCCAGCTGCTGCCTCGGACCCAAAAAAGCAATGCAAAGGGACATGCCATAGGATTTTCCCCCCACATTAATCCACAGGCAGTAAGTAATGTATTCATGGAGAGCCCCAGCCATTCACAGTGAGATGTAATGTATTCATGCACACTTCTCTCTCTCTCACCAAATACCAGCTCCGGATTCCAGCGGCATCTCTGCCAAATATTCCCTGTGAGGCTCCTCTGTAAACAGGAAACCCAGCAATAAAAGATCTCATTACTGGAAGGTAAAACACACTCTTACCACCTTCCTCAGGCTTTTGAGACCTCATCCCACCCTGAACTACCATCTCCAAGTATCTGCCTTTTTTTTATCCAGTCCTGTAAACATGGCAGATCCAGAGTGATCTCTTTCTGTGCTCTGGGAAAATGGAGCAGGTAAAAATCCTTATTTTGCACACACTGTGAGAAGTAGTTAAGAGTTGTTATGTAGTCCATACAGGAGTTACTCCCCTGAACTCCCATCAATAGGTAGGAATAGACAGATGTAGTTACAGATATAGGTATAGGTAGAGACAGAAAGATGAGATAGACAGACAGACAGACAGATATATAACCATTGCTCTTTTAATTATTTATCTGGTATTTTCAAGTCCTTTTGCATTGAAATGAAATATTTTTTGGTGAGTATAGAAGCGTACTGGCAGTGCTGCAGGAGATGCTGAGCACCTCGGAGAACACAAGGTTCTTTGTGTCAGGTCTCACAGACAGCATTTGCTTTCCTTTGCAAAGTCATGTATTTTATTATTACCCAGCAGCACATTAAATCGCAACTCAAATGTAGCTCTTACTCCACCAACAAGAGGACAAGGGAGAACAATGACTTGTAACATTTCAGAGTCTGTCACAGTTACTGCCTAATTAGAGAAACCCACTAGCAAATGTGCATCTGCATGGATCCTGCAACTGTCATCATTTCACATTCTATTAAGGGCTTGCTGCGATAGACACTTTACAAAGAAATTTTGTTCAGGCTAATACCAAGCTGGCAATCATGTAATTGGCCAGAAAATAAAAGAGGAGAGAGGAGAAAAAAAAAAAAAAAGAGGGAGAGAAAGGGTAAAAGAAATGGAAACCTACCTATTTGGAAAACAAGCTGTGTGCAAAAATCCACAGTATATTGCAGAGAAGATCCTTACCGTCTGACAATTGTGTGTTTACAACGAGTCTGAGCATAATTGCTCTGATGGGCTGTCAAGGAAAAGATTAATTTGGCAAAGATTAGTATTGACTTGCTGTTTATTAAGGCTTTTAAACAGCTGTATCTGGCAACATTCCTATAAGTGCCTGTCATGTCTGAAAATCAGGCTCACACCCGGGTGCTTGCCAGCTGTTGCTAAACAATCTTACCACTTAGAATATCTTTCTCCAGGCCAAACAGCAAGAGCAAAGTATTGCCAAATCAGCCTCTTTCATCCTGTCACTTTTCAGGGGATCTGAGAGCTCAGATATCAGCTGATGGCTGAGTGGCTGAGCTGATGGCAACTGCCAGGAGGGTAGTTAGGGAGGTGCTACACCAACCTGTCCCCCATGCCAATGAGAGGGTGCTGCTGTTAGTCACCTCACTGACATGGAAAACCACAGCTTGCAACTGGTGTAATGCAAAGGGGTTTTAAACCCCTTAACACCTGCAATCTAAGTTGGGTAGGAGGCAGACTGAGTGGCTCATCCCCTCAGGCTCTGATGGATAAAGCCAACGGGCTAGGAGGGTGTGTGACAGTACAATACAGCATTAATCTTTATAAAATGATCCAACATTTTCTTCCATGATTTTTTTCACAGACTGCTGATAAACAAAAGTCATAAAAAACAGGCACACGAAATACCCTGGGTCAGTGGAAACCTGTAAAAGCAAAGATGTCAGCTGTTATTTTTTTACATTACTTAAAACATTTCAGCTGGCATTGCAGGCTTTAGGAGCAAGCTCAGAAACAAATAATACCAATGGAAAGAAGGATAAACGGCTGCAGCTAAATGCCAATACAAATAGCCATGTGTTACAATTAAAGTTGATTTGGCCTTTCAAATAGAAGTTTGATTTTCTGGGATTAATCTCGACCTTTTCAAGTTGCATCAGGCTGAAATAAGTTGTCAGAACAGATGTGAATTTTGTTTGCAGAGAACAATTGTAATCCAGTAACCCTTAGAACATCAGTGCTTTCCAGACCTCCAGCCAGCTGAGCAGTGAGGATGTGAACAGCAGACACCGAGCTCACACAGCAGGCAGAACCAGAGAACTCATGGCCATGTCCAGAGGCTGGATGTTTAGCTCATAAAATTTCAAACTGGAAACAAAATGCTTTTCCTTCTAACTCTGAATTTACCAAACCACAGTGTATATACACAATGACTTAAAAAGAAATAAAATGTGGGATCGAGGATAGATATCTTTGTAAAACATGTCCTTTAGCTAAATTAAACATACGAGTAGGTGATCTTCCACATACCACTGTTTCACAGAAGGCTGGGCACACATTTTGTAATGTGGAAGTCTCTGAAGGCTCCAAGAATCACACATTTCAGATGCTGTTCTAAACTAGTTTTCTAAGAAGTTCTGCCGTACAATCTGCCTGGCTCCAATGCTTTCAAAAAAAAAAAAAAAGACAAAGAAAACCTCTAGTGAACATTCAGGTTTCTCATACTTTGATACATAAACTCAAAAACTTCCCAGCTCTATGCACAGCATATGTGGTGACCTTGGTGCTCTCAAAGTGCCAGGTTTCAGTAGAAAGTAAAAAAATCCCAAAACCTGTCCAGTATGGGCTGGGGGTGGGGGCACGGGGCCTATTCACCTTACTGTGCTAGCAAAGTACCTGTGGAAGCATAAGCCCTCTGCAGACACAAAGCCTGCAAGTTGCTTTTGTAATACTGACTTTCTTCACAATGAAACACCTGGATCCATGTTTGTGCCATCAACACAGTCATATTGTTAAATACTGAAGATGCAAGAAAGATTTTTCCTGCTGTCTGTATAGCACAGCTTAGATAGCAACATGAAGATCCAAAGTTCATTCAAAAACATGTCACCACTTGAATAAATAAGGCCAATGCCCTAATTAGCAGAGGAAGCCTTCATATTTTGCTCAGAGTTCGAAATAATGAGCTGAACCTCTCCACTCCTCTGGCATACAAGCGTGTGCTACATGGTTTTGTTAAAGAGATGAATATGAAAGGAGGTAAGTGATGTGCCCAGGGACACAGAGTAATTTAGAGGAAAGGTAGCTGAGATCTGAGAGTTTTGAATAACAGACTTCTGCTTTAGTCATAACTAAAGTTCAAAAACTGTGAAGCGATGCTCAGAGCCACGAGGCCAACTTTAACTTAGGTGAGATTTTATGAACAATAAACAGGGAGAAGTTGCCAGGTTTTATTTGTCTTTAGCAGTCTTCCACTTTCAAGTCATATGTGGACAGCTGAGTGCTGTTTTCAAACTTAACTCTAAATTAACTCTAAAAAGATTAAAATAACAAGAGAGAGATATCTGAGTAATCTCTGGTCCTAGGTTCCTGGAATCTTTGATTAAAATTTCAAAGCTCGTGAGATTGGAATTTTGATGATACTGTTCATATTCCTCAAACTTCTTTATTTTTTTATTTTTTTTTTTTTGCAGAATTTCTCCCTAGAACTCAGTGAAGCCTTTTACCTGCCTTTCTGCATCAGAGTTAACTAAGCACCATACATACACATATATCTGCCACCAAGGAGACTGATAGGACCCACAAGGAGAGAGTCATGACAGCTGAATGGGACTGCGCTGCATCTGTCTGGAGCAGAGGCTGTCTTCTGCACACAGGCTGAAACCAATCACACAATGAACTCCTGGCAGGAAAGCTGTGCTTCTGCAGTACATGGGTAATAAATTTTCAAGGCTTAGTATTTAAAAACCCTCAATAGAGAATTGTTTGAGGATAATTTGAACTAAAGTCAGAAACAGGCTATCCTATCTTCTTGTACTGTTGTCACTTTTAGACTGGGAAGGAATCTGACTCTAGAGGTGGCAGCCTTTCCAGAAGTGACCCCAACACAAGGAAAGCATTGACATACTGGAGTGAATCCAGAGGAGGCCACCACAATGGTTAGGGACCGGAACACAGGGTACAGGAGGAGGGCTGAGACTGCTGCATCTGGTTAGACTCAAGGACAAGTTCCTACTGCAGTCTGTGACTGCCCAGTCATTCTTTATAGAGAAGACCTCTTTCAGGAAGCATACAAGAAAGACAGGACACAACAGACACAAGTTAAAATAAGGGAGGTTCTGATTGTATGTTAGGGGAAAAAAATCACTGGAGGGCAGGTTGAAAACACTGAAACAGGACCCCAGAGAGCATGTGGGATTTCCTTCCTTGCAAACACTTAAAGCTGAACTGGATAGCCCTGAAGAACTCAGAAATTTCTAAGTTGTACCATCTTTGCCTGTGGGGATAGGGTAGACCAGGAAACCTCCAGAGACCCCTTCCAATCTAGGGTAGTCTGGGATTCTGTTTCACACAAAATCCCCTACACATGGGATAGAAAGAAAGCTCAGCAGATCATGGTTGTTTGGCCTCAAATTGTGAAAGGGAGAGAGAAAGTCTCTTTTTGGTTACTTCCTATTACAGACATCATGTGCTACAGTAAATTGTGCTATTTTAAACTGAGGTTTTGCTGTCTGGTTTTACATGTACAGAAAAAGCAAAAGTGAACATCATTTGTATCTGAGTTTCCTGTAGAGGTTTATTTAAGGGAGGAAAAAGAACTTCCAAGCAAATCATAAATGCTAATCCACTGATCGCTTTTCTGAAATGAATTTAGATTGCATTACTGGGAGCATGACTTTTATGCAAAGACAAGCAGGAGTGTATTGGTTGCCAAAGCAAAGCTGACTGGTTAAACCTTGGAGTCTGGGGAGCAAGGCCACAGATAGATGAAGGAAAACATACAGTTTTACTTTTTTACATTTTTTTAACATATAGCACTCAGAATAAGTCTCCGTGGGCTTCAATACGTGACTTTACATTTTAATTCATTTCCTCTGCCAGATGGTTTAGATAAAAACCTATTAGTTTCATTCGTGCGAATAGTTTCATACAAAAAACGTCTATTTTAACATTTTTGCCTCAAGGCTTGGATATAATTTTGTTTTTTTCAGAAGTGGAAAAGTTTGTGCTGGTGTCTAATATTTTAACCATCATCATTCCTACTATTAAATAAGATTCATATCAGAATACGGTTGATGAGTCCTCTAAAAGAACGTACATCCAAAAAAGTGCATTAAAATTGCTTTGTAATTTGATTTCTGCATCTTTTCATACAACCTTTATGTTTGCAATTTTTCATGAGCTCAGTTATGATTATTTCAATCTCTGCAGAAGTAGTGTGTATATTCTGTCAAATATAATGATGCAAATCCTTAATCTTCCCTTTTTTTTCTTGTCTTGATGTCATTACTTTGGAGACTGCATTGAGTGTAAGAAAACTGGAGAGGTTTCACTACTTCAAGCTCTAATTGCCAATACACGCAAAATCCACTCCCATTTCTGGAGATAGGCAATTCCCCCTAGCAATGAAATTAGTGTGGCTCTCCTATGCACATGCTGAGGGGAGGTTAAGAGGGCATACTTGAGCAGTTTTAAATCTATGAGGTCTTCCTTTATTATTCAAAGAGATCGTTTAGGACCTCCATAGTCCATATTATGTAGGAAAAAATACTCTCTCCTTTGCCTAATTCTCTACAACACTTGGAGATCCTAAATACCTATGTCTACATTACCCTGGGAAGTAATTTTGCCTAGTAGGAGTTGATGAGCTGGTTGAAGAAGTGTAATGAAGCTCCAACAGCTCCACTGCATGAATTTCAGGGCTTTCATATAGGACTAAATTTACTATCTTCCCCTGCACTGCACCTCATCACCTGTAACTCAGAAATCCATGCACCAGAAATTAGGTGGCTGAACTCATATTTAGACCTTGACAGGTATTTAGCAAGCTAAATGCACTCACTGTTAACACAGAGATTTAAAAGCAACAAATAATCCTTATATGGGTGTTCCTGGATTGGGCATTTCAGGAACTGTGCCAGAAAAAAATGTTGGCAAGTAACTATGAGAAGAAAGAAGGTAAGGGAGTCAGAAGCAAGAAAAAAAGGGGTGAAAGAAAGGATATAACATCCCCATCATCTCCAAGATGTGGGTTTCTGCAGTATCACATTCTGTCAGACATTCAGAGAGCCTGAGCATATGTAAATAGAAACTACTCCGAAGAACAAAACTCTCCATGCAATAAGGGGATTTACAGTCATGAGTATATTGCTTGCAGGGTTTACACCACAGGGGCAATACATTGACAGACCGTGACTTCATATATACATCACTGTATTATTATAGCTGTTAGGATGTTCAGGAGGTTGTAATTAGTGAGCATCAGGGTGTGTAAGCCCCCTGCGTGGTGCTGCCAAAGCTAATCCATGTCAGTGCCTACAGGCAATGGTGAAAAATAAAACATTTCAATGAACAGCACCAGGAAAATCTAAGCCAGGCCAACCACAAGCCCCTGTGATATGAAACAAAAGCAAACATAATCTATGGATCAGAAATAACTGCTGCTCCAAGACTCATTTTATGGTGCACCTCCTGAATCAAGATAAAAAGCTGGACAGGAAAATGGCAAATGGGAATGTTGTCATGTCTGCGTTTTTTTCCTCACAAAATAATCCAAACAGATATCATCACTTACAGCCATGGGCTGTAGCTGGGGCAGAGGTGTTTGCATCCATGAACACTGAGAGTTGGACGAGAGATCTCTGCACCAGAGCGATTGTTACACCAGGAGAAGGTAACTGTACCATCTGATGGTCCTCCATGGACTATGAGATGTGGATCCATTTGCCAAGGTCTAAAGTTAGTGAACTCCTTTTGCCATTGATGTCCCTCAGCCTTCCAGCACGCAAAGGTTTCACTTTATTTCCTTTTAGGTCAGTTTGTCTCTTCCTTGGCAGCCCTGCACCACCATAACAACTTGGCCCTGCTGCCTGCCCTCACAGAGATCAGCCCAGGAGCACAGCAGACACCTACACTATAGAAGATACCTCTCACAGGCTGGTAAGGACTCTAATAATTGCCTTTTAGGGAATTTCCACACACAAAATGCTGCATCAGCATACCAACATAGCAGCAGGTGGATGGGCAAAGTTACTGAGCTACCTCTTCATTTATCATTTTCCTCCAGCCATTTCCTGATCTTATCTCCACTCTCTGTTGCTTTGATTTCATCAGCTGGGTCATCAGCCTTTGAAGCTAGGTCATCAGCCATTGCCAACTATTTCAGTCACACCTGAAAAATTAACCATTGTGTGACATGTAAAACATCTGAAATTGCATAAGAACCTTCTCCATGGCTGGCATTGTATGGAATTGTATTCCAATCCTATGGAATTGTGTTCAAATTGTATGGAAGTTTTTCAGCACATTGCTTTGGGTGAGCAGACCATCCCTTCCCCCTTTGCTCCAAGGAAAGGAGCTCTTATCATAGCAGCAAAAAATCATTACTATGATTTTGTCATAATGAATGTTTGCACCAGGGAAATAGATTCTAAAAGAACAATGTGCATCCAGTTAGGGAAAATGGACCTAAACCATGACCTGTGTGCTCTCAAAAGCACTATGACTTGAATTACAATGAACTATTAATGAATAAGGTGCATATCAAGAAACAGCCAGTTCATCTCTCTAAACATCAGGCTCATGGTGCATATTTGCAAACAGAAAAAAATGGAATTTGTCTTATGATGTGCAAGTTTGGAGTTGGCTTCCTGCCAAGTCTCCGAAACTCGACAACAGGGTCTCCTTCCCAGAGAGGGAAGAAAAAAAAAAACGACAAAAAGGAAAACCAGGCAGCCAAAGTTCTAGCAAATATATATATATATATATATATATATATAT
>NW_016690412.1:939447-965812 GCF_001604755.1 Lepidothrix coronata | reverse complement strand
AGAGAGAGCTGAACTTCCCCTTTGTCCTCAAAACAGAGTCTTCTTTCCTTGTCCTCATAGAAGCCAGAGATTTAATTTGCCTCACACAAAAGAAGCGCTCCCAAAGGAATAAGCATTTAATTTGCAATATGATGTGAATGTTCCACCTTCTTTGGGCCATGCAGAGAACCTGCTTCTCTCCCAAGGACCCTGCTGCAGCAAAATGTCCATAGGGATTCAAAAATTACAGCCTGTGATGACTTCTGGGTATGAGGAAGTCTGGCCTGATCAGTGGTAAAAAAAGCTGCAGGCAATCCTACTCCAGCCCATCTTTGGAATTTAAAGGCTATAGCAGCACTGCCAAATAACTTATTTCACTAGTTCAGTCTTGAGCGCTGATATCTAAGTTGCTTAAGTGGTATCTCACTCATGGGCTCTTTCTTGGAACCATAGAATCATTGAATATTTGGTGTTTTATAAGTCATCTAGTCCAACTCCCCTGCAACAGGCAGGGACATCTTTTGCTGGATCAGGTTGCTCAAGGCCCCATCCAACCTGACCTTGAATGTTTCCAGAGATGGGGCATCTACCCCCTCTCCAGGCAACATGTTCTAGTCTTTTACCACTCTCATGCTAAAAAACTTCTTCCTTATATCTAATCTAAATTGGCCCTCCTTCGGTTTAAAACCATTACCCACTGTCTTATCACAACAGGCCCTGCTGAAAAGTCTGCATCCACTTTTCTTATAAGCCCCTGTTAAGTTCTGAAAAGTCACAATAAGGTCTCCCCAGAGCTGTCGGTGTCATTGATAAAGATATTAAATGGCATTGGTCCCAATAAGGACCCCTGAGGGACACCACTCCCTCTGGACATTTCCTATTACCCTCCAGATGCAACTGTCTAACAAATTCTTCATCCCTCAAACAGTCCATCCATCAAATTCATGTGTCTGCAATTTAGAAGGAAGGATGTTGTGGGGGACAATGTCTAAGTCCTTACAGAATTCTGGGTAGATGACATCTGTAGCCCTTTCCTTGTCCACTGCGGCAGTCACTCCATCATAGAAGGACACTGGATTGGTCAGGCAGGACTTGCCCTTGGTGAAGTCAAAAGTTCCTGTTCACTCCAGGCCTATGTGTGGTTTCAAGCCCATTTCCCTATGGAAACCCCTTAGTTTTGTCCATGAGGATGGACAAGACAGTACCAACCCTACACAGTATTCCACCACTATCACCACAATGACCATCACCCCTAAGGATCCTGCTCCCATGCCCACACATAGCCTATCTTTCCTGCCATATGCTCCAATACATTATAAGATCTTCATCAAGGGTTGTGAGAAAAAAAAGCTCTTCATGCAAACTGATCTGTGTGTTGTGACTCCAGGGTAGGATGGGAGCACGAGGGTCCCTGGGCCGAGGGCAGCACGGTGCAGATAGAGCCAATCTGTTCGAGGAGTCTGGGCCTGGGGAGGACAGGGGGCTGGACCACACTAAACAGCTTAGGTCTAGGGACCCAGAGTGGCTCCCTGTGGTGTGTGCCTTCAGCCACAGCATAGCTAAATAGACACATCCATCCCCTGCACCTTTCCTGTGCCTCACACAGGGTCTCACTGGGACCAAATATCCCTGTAGACACACTGGCCAGCACCAGAAGCAAGGCATCAGCCATACAGCAGTGCTTCTGCGTACTACGCCGAAAAGAGACTATTCTTTCTTATCCAGTTATTCCTAGATCACTGCCTCTTCTGAAGTTGTATGTACACATGAGAAGAAAGGAGTTTTAATTTCAATTTTGAGTTTGCAAGCTATCTTTCCGAGACAGTATAAATAATTTTGTAAGCACAACACCACCTTTTTAATATAGGTTGTGCCAAACATATCGTGCCAGCTAAAGTAAACTCTAGATGGAATAAAATAAAACAGCTAATGGGAGAACATAATAGAGAAACAGGAAGGCTAAGCATTTGACAATTTCCCAGTGCTAAGTATTATTATCAGTAGCACTATATTCAGCCATGTGAATTATCATCCCAAGTAATGCTTCATCTTTATAATATGAAAAAGGCCACATTTGAAAACTCTGATCAACATAAATTATGCAACTTATAAGTAACTTCAGATGTATGTTTTGTTTCATTTTGTGACTCATGGCTACGGTGGTATGTCAATTGCAAAGCACTGGAGAGTCTGCTGTATGCCATCCAGGAATGAACCAATTCTGCAAGTGACAAATGGAATGAGGTAGGCAAGGAGGACAGCCATAGCTGGAGCTGATTGAGAGGTGAAGAGCTTTGCTACTAAGTCAGAATCCTGTTATTATCTATAATTGTTTGAATAAAAGTAGGAAAATTCATACTCTTTGGGGATGGAGCAAGCTATCTGAACACCAGACAGGCACGGATAGAGTGATCTGAGAAGATGCTTGGGAGTAGTGACTATCACTCACTTAGGAGTGAAATCAGTTGTTGCCCACAGCTGAGTACCATAGCATACAACCCAGAGCGATACTCTCCAGATGGTGGGTTTCTTTTCAGCCTTCATATCTAGGACAGGTGACACTACCACAGGCCTTTTCTATCTTCAAGTCATGGAGACATAGTCCAAAGTAAAAGAACAGTCTTTTCCAATACAGAATGAGATAGAGAAGCAGCTCCACAGAGTGTCCTACTGTCACGGAGCAACACATTACCACAATATCAGCCAGATGGTCAGAATTTGCCTTTATTATTGGAATTAATATTTATATCACCGGAGTGCTGAGATTTCCCAGCCAAGATTGGCACTTGACAGACACATGATAAAATGCATCCTTCACCTACAGAGGTCCCCATCTAAAACATCAGGACAGATAAAAAGGAGGAAAGAGACAGGTACACGGGGAAGTTAATGGTTGGCCAGTGGTTTTACAGCAGAGCACTGGCAGAGCTGGAGAGCTGGCAGGTGCTGGGCTGCCCTCCTGGCCCCACCGACCACCTCACAGCTGCAAGGGCTCACAGATATCCAGTCTGCTTGAGACCTGCACAGGCCCCAGCACCTCCTTGTTATGTTACTGATACAAACTGAGAGATTTTATTTTTTCCCACTCGCACTAGAGGAAAAATATCTCAGTAATTATTAAGAGTGTAAAGAAAGATCCACCGTCAGATAACATGTGTGCACTGGCTTTGTTTATCGTAAACCCACAAGGAGTCACATGCCATTTTGTTTTCAATTTTGTCCAGATTGGAAAAATAATTTTTTCCAAAGTTTACCACAAAAGTAAAAGCCCTAGGGTAAAAGATAACCACATGGGGTATTATTGAGGTAGGTCACATTTTTATCCAAAGTTGAGTAAACTCCTAGAATTGATAAAATCTTGCAGCCAGACTTCATTTGATGTGAGAAAGCATTTGTGGGAGGGAAGCATCTGTTCATTACAACTCATGGGCTTAATTGTATGGTTCTTATCACCCAATGATGTTTTCATACTTACCACAGACACTACCGGATGTCTAACTTCAAAGAAAGAGAATATTGCAGTCTTGAGTGACTTGTTTCAAAATGGAAGATGGTTTCAAATAACCTAGTTTTCTTCTGAGAAAAGGCAAAGGAGAAAAATCTGATGAGTAGTGACTCTTACATGAGTTAAACTGATACCTTGGAGAGTAACAGACTGTTTTGAAAGATCATAGAGCTCCAGTGAGTTAGTTATTACTCTGCCTAGGGCTTATAGGAGCTAGCATGATTCCTTTTTCCCTGGAGAGGAAGACTCACCTTTTTGCCTAACTTAAAAGTAGAATAAGCAAACCAAAACAATTTCCTATTTCTCTTGAAAAAGTAACTTGGAGCTTAGAAACAAAAGTAAATTCGGAGCGAGAGGCAAAAAGCAGTAGGAATACAGAAAATAAATAAGAAAGGAGGTGATGAGAGGTGATGATATCAGAGGGATTTTGTCCATTCTTTCTTGCAGTGATGTCCTCAATGCCTGTCACCTCTCCCCTTATGCTCTGCTCCCAAACACAGGCCTGTGGTTTGAGTTCTCTTTTCCACTTAAAGCCTTCAACATTAGAAAACGAAAAAAAGGATCACCAAATTCTCTTCAAATTGCTTTTCCTACTTTCCCATGAAAAAACAAATAATCATTGCAGGGTTGAAGTAGTCCTCTCAGTGTGAGTTTAATTAATTTAAGCAAGAGAGTCTCCAGGAACTGAGTCATAATTCCCATCGAAAACACTGTAGTAAGTAGCCCCATAGCTATAGATGGGGGATTTTTTTCATTACTGTTTCAATTTCAACCCTTTAGAAATCCTTTTTGTACTCCAGCCATGACTCAGCTGATTTAGGTACTTTAATTCCTTCTTTCTTCCTGCTTGCTTCCCGTATTGTTCTGTATTGTCTAACAATACAGACATGAAATTCATGCTGTCAAAGATGAGAGGTAATCTCTGATAGCTACTTGAAAGCTCAAGTTCAAAATAATCTTGTGGCACAAAGGGCTGCTTGTTCTTGTTCTGTAGATTCATACTCAATACTGGTCATATGCCAAGGAGTTTACCAAGATGTTTATTTCCCCACATATGGCCATCTCACTGTGCCAGTCTTTTGAACTACACTCAAGAGTAGCCTTCCGCTGCACTTCAATGACATATTGCATTGAAAAAATAAGCAGACACATTGCGGTGACATCTGAGGATTTCTTCTCCATAATGCTCTAAGAAGCTTAAGTTCCAAAAACTGTTTGTTTATCCAAACCCTCATTATCACAGACACTGAGAATTAGATGGTTCAATATCTCTTCCTTTTTTTTTTTTTAATTGGAAACTCCTATATTTGACTTGCTGTGGTCAAGGCAGTAAGAGCTCTGAATGTTCAGCTCCTTTTGGTGACTCTCCTGTGCTCAACAGTTCTGTTGCTCCTATCTGGTCCCAGAGATACCTTTTTTTCTCCCCTGCAGGAAGACGGCACCCCTGGCTCCCCGTCTCCCTTTTGGCCCCTGCTGCAGGCAGTGAGCTGGGCAGAGTACACACAGGCTGGTCTGGGGAACTTTTTCTCCTCTTTCCTTTCCAGGATTAGTTCACCCTCAACCTTACTTTGTTGGTCAATTTTTAAGCTGCCCTGCCTAACGTTACTGCAAATCCTTTAGATTTTGGACCCAAGGAAGAAATTCTCTGAAATCTACTGAGTATCCACTGTATTCAACATGTTCTGTTGAGATACTGCTGTTATTTTTCTCTTTTCTCTGTCCTCTGAGTAAAACAGGGCTGAGTGTCCCACATATGCTGACACTGTCTCTACCATAGAGCCCCATGACTGCAGCTGTGCCCCTTCCCCTCCCAGACCCAGCTCCTGCTAAACAAAATTTCTTGCTGCTGGAACTGTCAGAGATGGGTGTACTTAAGATAAAGCAAACCCTTCATTCACCTAGTGGCCCTGACTCCAGTGGTACTTTAGAGCTCACAATTAAAGTAAGCTCCCCAAATTAGAATTTAAGATCTCGTGGTCCTTCACTTCTTCACATTTCCTTTCCTTCCTTGACTGGCATCACTAACAGGGCTTTGCCACAACTCATCTGATTCAGTGTCATTTCAGATCTTTATTAAATCCAAGCAGCTGTAGTAATATTAGGCTATGTTTAAACTGTTCAAATTTAAAAAGAAAAAATAATCAGGCAATATAAAAATGAAGCTTCAAATACCGGCTTTTAGCTGGCTGCAACTTAATTAAAGTGTGTTTTCCTATAGCTGTTAACCATGCAAAAAACGTACAGCATATCAAGATACTCATTTAAGCAGAAAAAGAGAAGACAGAAGAGTTTGCAAATGTCCCCTACAGCCAAAGCCATGTAGAAAATTTCTGTAGGAAATTTCATTTTCAGTTCTTTTGAATTTTTAGTTTTTTCCTATGCAGATTTTATAGGTTTTAATTTCATTTCATTTCTTGGTTTGGTTGGATTTTTTAAAATAATTTTTTTTTTAAAGTTGAGTTATTTGATTTGCAAAAGTTATTGACTCTTTGGATATAAACTTCCTAAGTTAAGGGGGATTTTTATGGTGCCCACCCTTTCCTTACCTCATCTGAACACTGCCCTTGCAAAATACTTTATTCCAAGTTTTTTATGTGTAGTCTGACATTTTCGGTCATAACCTCTGAATTTAAACTTAGAAAACATTTTTCAGAGTGCTTTTTCTACCTTCTACTTTTCCTTGAAGAGTGAGTAATGCGGTTCCTTACTTACCATTCTCAGTTCCCAAAGAAAGAGGGCAAAAGTTGTGCTTGGGAAACTTTTCCTGTACTTCCCATCAAAGGGCAAAGTCCAATGGTCACGAACTGATGGTCACCTAAATGATGTACACCATTTATTTCAGGGACTGTGCTGTCTGACAGGCAGTGCCTTCACTCCATCTAAAAACCTATCTCCTGGGAGCATAAAGAAGCCCTTCACTCCTCACTGCTAATACTTCGGGGAATAAATCCACAGATCTACTACACAAATCTGTTTCTTCATGCTTTTCCAAGATGTAATGCAAATGAAAAACCAGTCCCCCCAGCAGCTACTTATAAACACTAACTGGAAGCACAGGGAAGCAGTTTTCCTCCTGACATTTAAAGCCACTTTCAGCATTGGGAAAGAACAGCAGGGGAGTAGCCATTGGCACCATTGTTATACAGTCAAGGTACCAATACTCCCCCCCAGAGATTAATAATTATATTCTTCTGTATTAAAAGAACAGTAAAAACTATCATATCAAACAATAAAGGTAAACATGGAGCTAATCAGAAAGGAGATTTAGGAGTTACAGTATAATTCCCCCAAAGCCCCAGCCTAATTAGTGAAGAAGATAAACTGGTTGACAGATTGCACAGTTAGAAAAACATAAAGCAAAGAAGGTTATAATATTTATTATTACTGTATAAGACAGTGATTAGACCCCCAACCTATGTACAGATCTAATCACCATCCCCTGGAAAGGATAATAGCCAGCCCTGTGAGTCTAGTTTGACAAATTAATCCAAGCCTCATCCAAATAAAGAGATTTGTAGTTTTCAATGAAAAATTAACTCCCTGGCTGTGCGGTGGGAACATCGCCACATGCACTAATGGCTTTGTTACCAAGAGACAGTGCTGCACTATGTCTGTGCTCAAGGGTCTGTCAAACAGCACATGGTTTGGTGTTGCAGCAAGGAAAAAGAACTAATGTAAAAATTTGCGTATTTGTCAAGTATTAGTCATCACAGGACATAAAACCTAATCCCAACATGCAGATGGTAGTCTACAAAGTGCAAGTTGACAAAACTGGTCATTCGCTATTCCTTGGCCTTCTTGAAGGACACCCGCATATCTCCAGAAGATTAGAGTGAGGAAATTTCTCACACCAAGTATCCCATAGTGTAGAAAACAAAAATCACACAAAACAGATTTTGTTAGTTATTTGTACTATGATGTGGCAATCTGACAACAACATGAGAAAGAAGCAACATGATTAGTAAGTGAGACCTCTCATGGACACCTATGTTTTGTCCATAAAAAGGAAGAGTGTGTGGAGGTTGAGGAAATTAGGAAGATTCAGAAAACTGCTGGAACAAAGAGCAAAACTGGAGCAAAGGATCCACCCAGCAAAACACAGTGGGGAAAGGGTAGGCCTGAATTTTTTTTCTGCGTAATGAAGTAGGTTTGCTGGTTTGTGTTCTACAAGGATCTAAGGATTTCAAGTCCTTCTGTATATTTGAGGAAATGTCATGGCTATTTATTTCCACACCGTGGTCAGCATGGTCTTCCCTTGCAGAATATTAACAAATGTTGTCCATATTATAGTCTTTACTTTTTTCACCTGAACAGTACAAATACTACATGCTAATACATCAAGCAAGCACAATTTCTGCTACGGTGCTTTTAATGAGATGTAGAGGATGACTGAGGCTCAGAAGTTTGCCAAGTATGTCTAGCCTTCTGAAATGAAAGCCTTCATGTGGAGTTAGCGTGTAAGCACTCAGTGCAATCAAAGGGCAAGATAGGTGTCTCAGAACAGCTTCCACAGCAGTTAGCAATTTGAGAGAATTCAGGTAGTTACTAGGAGAAGCTGAGGACAGAGGTAGGCCTGAAGTCCTGCCCATCTCCATCCCTGTGACATGTGGTTCTGTCCTGCCAGGAGACGTTCCTTGACTCTCCTGGGTTTTCTCCAAACCACTGTCTCAAAGCACTCAGGAGGGACCAATTCCTCTTCTCAGGTGGCAGCAGCAGCAGCAGCAACCTTCTTTCCAGAAAGTGGAAAACCTGACTTCATTTTCTGCTGTTTCCAAAGAGGACACCAAGCCATTGTTACACCCCAAGGCACAATGTCCCCACCACAGGAATAAGTGGAGACAGTGCCCTTGAAGGGAAGCTCTGACTCTGAAGAAATATTTATGTAAAGCATGCAGGTACCTTTAGGATTAGATGGCATTATCATAGTATCTGACTGCTGTGTTGAACTTGGAAATTAGGCTGGACTGCAATCTAACCCAATTTTCTACCTACATCTAATCTTCCCTTCCCAAACTGTCCAAAAATCAGTGTAATCTTCCTTTCAATTTTCAGGAGGAATGCTTTTTACAGTTTTGGCCAAAGAGCAGAACTTTTCAAGAGATTCCTTCCCACCCTTCTGAGATTAAAGCATTTACTAAAGCAATGTGGTGTGTTTGCCATCCTTTGTGCCTGTATCTAAGTGATATAGAGAAGCAACACTATGTTGTTGTCTAGTGCCTTTTCAACAGCTGGGCTTTACAACAGTGCAGACAAATAGCTGAGGAGAATTCAGGCTATGAAGACAATATTCAGAGAACAAAAATCACAAAAGAATCTTCTTTTATTCCAACAGCTGTTTCCCTGAAATTCATATTTGATGGGGTTAGATAACTAGCACCAAGTCCTTAATCTAATTGCTCAAAACACTATTATGCTTGTCCTGTACAAAGATTATATGTGGTGATAAACAGATCCAGACACTGAGAGCAGAAAATAAATTCTCATAAAACACTTTCTGGAACTAGTAAATGAAGAAAAATACAACAGAAGTATAAAGATCAAAGTGAAGAAGATTTAAAGGTAGGGTTTTATCCCAGAAAGGGTTTGTTCACTGACTTTAAATCATCTCCCAAGCTATGGTTAGGTTAGAGAAAAGTTACCAGGAAAAGTGTTGTCAAGTCACTAAGTCTAATAAGGACATCTAAGACCCATTGGTGTACTCAGAGTGCACTCTGATAAATATGAAGTAAGTGTTCGGTTGTGTGTAAGGTTATTTTGCTGTTAGGCTGTCTAAATAAGGCTGCCTCTGGTGCTACTAACCAAATAGACCTTAGTGTGCTATCCACAGTCCTGCTAAAGAATTATACTAAAGAAACTCACACAGACTTGTTCAACTAGGCTGAAAGATCATGTAGAGAGAAGATACCATTATGATCACTTAGCCTGCTTTCCTGCCTGTGTGGTACAAGACTATTTGATTTACACTCCAATGCAGCTGCAGGTGCAGTCCTGAGAGCCGAGTCATGAGCAGATGGCATAGGTACTAATTACTTATCCCATGAAAACGTAACAGCTCCTGGCTCTGAGAGGCTGTCTGTATGCAGGAGAAGGTGGGTTTTCCACTCCTGCCAAAAAGTAAAATAAATACACCATATTGGAAGAATGCTGGGGCTAGGATTTGACTCAGAGATCAGCATTTAGATGTTGACCTTCGGACTTCATTCTGCTAGTTCCTGCCTGTAATGAAAAACACTTTAAAGACATCTGATCTTAACTTAGATACTTCTAAATGACTTCACCATGGACTTTGGCAAACAAAGTCTTTAACTAACACAGAGCTTGTGCGTCCTCAGTTTCTCAGTGCTGGATATTTTCACGCATCTATATCCAGATTAAAGAATCCCCTATTCTAACCTATATTCCCCTTGCAGTTATTTGTAGACTGTGACCAAATGCATCCTCCTAACTGCTCCATGTTGAGCTGAACAGACAGAGCTCTTGCATTCCACCTCTCTCTCTCCAAGGTATGTTTACTTGTCCTTTTGCATCTGTCATGACTGTTCCCTGAAACCTCTCCAAATTACAGTCATTTCCCTCAAGCTGCAGAGAAAACATTAGCACAAGATTGCAGTAACAGTCAAATTCATACTAAATGAAGAGGGAATATATTTTTTCAGCTCTGTTTACAGTCCAAGGATCACAACAGCACTGCAGCCCACCGCCACACAATATGCGCTTGTATTGAGCTGAAATATTTCTTCACTACTTGGTGACTCCCTTTACACAAAGGCAGCTAACAAGAGTGACATTACATGTGATTGTCTGAAAACAAAACTTTGCTTACACTGAGCAGCTCACTCCTTCCTCTTCATCACTCACCTTTTCCCACAGTCTTCCTGACATCTGCAAAACCAATCAGCAATAAGAGCCATAAAATGTTTCCAGATCTGCTCCCATTGGGAAGAAATAACTCTGCCCAACATGTTCACCACAGTTGCAAGGACTGCCTACTAAGTTTTCTGTCAGTTATGTGTGCCATGCTACTTTTTATCATCTCAACTTTCACTCTAGATGCTGTGCTGGACTTTGTCAAAAACTTCTAAAAGTCAAGCACCATTATGCTTATCACCCAACTTCTCTGAAAAAAACCTATCAGGTTGGTCAGACAGGATCTGTTTTCCATTTGTGCATGTGAAATGATGTTAACTAGATTAGTTCCATATTAGCACTTTAAAGGAACCATAGCACAGAACTCTATTAGCACTTAGGTTTGCTTATTCTATATCAGCTGTTTATTCTTTGCATGGGAAGGGGCTGATAGGCCCGTAATTGCCTAGACTGTTACCTCTTACCTATTAAAATACAGTGGTAAGCTTTAAAAATGTCTAATGGAGCTTTTTTAGTGCTTCAAGACTGGCTAAATTTCAGCATTAATGTTCATTGAGTTCCTTTGCCAGCTCTGTTAAAATTCATGGGTACAGGATGACCAGATTGCTGGTTTAAAACTACCTTTTTTCACAGCTGTTCTTTAACATATTCTTCAGTTACAACTGGAGAGTACATATCTGACATTGACATCTTCTACACTATGTTCTGTACATACATACATACAAAGAGAAATGTTTTCCTTTTTTTACAGTATTATTGTACTGTCATAATTTAACATTTTTGCATTTCAGAAAGAATAATGTTATGCTTTAATTTATGATTGCTTCAAAAATCCACACTTATGATTAATATTTATTACTAGCAATTTTTCCTTTCTCTCAATACATAGAGGGACAATTTTAATCCTTTCTTTAAACAAGTTTGACTGAGTTAGGCTTTTCTTTTTCAGTTGGAAAATGGGGGTTCTAGGCTATTGCATATAATGTTCATAATCATTTACTATTAATAATTCATACCAATTATTTACTATGATTTTTTTGTACAAATTTCTTGAAATTACTTGGTTCTGTATGTCCGGCTTCCTCAAACTGTACATTTGCATGGTTGTGCAGTACAACAAATAGGTAATGCACAATATAACAAATTATTTGGATCTTCCTTGGTGGCCTTAAAATCAAAAGAACTTGGAGGGAGTCAAGAAGGTACATAGAAGTATCTTACATTCAATATAATGAACGGAAGTGGACCAGTGCAGCTATGCAAAAGGTGAGTATATTCAAAAGAATATAAATTTGAAAGCAGTTTTTGCACTCTGACTGGATATTTCTTGATCATAATTAGTTTCAGCGATGGAAGTTCTGAATGAAGGTGAGTGCCTTTTCAGAACTGAAAATTATCTTCAGTAAAACTTTCCAAAATTATTCTCAACTCAGTACCAATATTGCCTCTGGGAAGAGGTCATCTAGTCATTATGTGATCAGACCATTAGTGTTGAAGATTTGCTCACTATAGAGAAGGAATTATGGTTATCACCATTTGTGGTGATCAATCCTTGGAACACAGAAATGTAAATTGAAGTATTCATGAGCATGACAATAATGACATTGTTCATCAATGGCATGTTTTATAGCTCTTCTGGTGTTGTTTATTTGACTTTGTTTAGTCCAATTTTAATCACTTAATTTGCAGTTTTCATAGAGGAATGATGTCTATAAGCAAATAATTTCTTTTTAGCTTACATAACTCATCTGCAATCTGCTTTACATCAAGAGAAGCTATTTTTTTCCTTTGTGCTACTCAGAGAACAGAAATTAAATTATTTCAATGTTTATTTGGTTCAACATGTGTAGCTGGGCAGATGTTTATGTTTTTTCCTGTACTTTTGTGTACAGGGAAACAAATTTTTTTTGGTGATGAAAAGGAGAAAACAGTAAAATTGGTTTTGCCAATACTTTTCACATGTACAGAAATGAGACACATTTTATATGTATATATATATATATGTATGTGCATACACATAAGCACGCCTACATATTTATGTATAAGGATGTGTATACATATATATACATATACACACACACACGCATATATATACATACAGACTTAATCGTTATTCTTCTGTTACAACTTTACATTACAACAAACAAAAAAACCAAGCAGGTTCTTCTTCAAATAGGTGCTTTGGGATCTACATCTGGCGCCATGGACTCTACAACCATTTGCAAACAGTGTATCGTATTAAAACAGCAGTAAATAATCAGAAATGAAATATATTCTAAAATATTTCATCTGTTGAATTAAAGTTACTATTTTTCATCCAGATCCCTCATGGACTATGGACTTATAAATGGAATCTCTTTCTAGAAGATAGAAGAATAGAACAGTGAGACGATATTTAAAACCCATCTGGGCCTTGTCTTGGGCAACCTGTTCTAGTCAGCCCTGCTTGAGCATGGGGGTTTGGACTGGACAGTCTCCAGAGGTGTTTGCCTAACTCATCCAATCTTGTTATTCTATGGAGCATCGTCTATTCTTTCCTAAACAAAAAAACCCTGTCTCTTAGTCAAGTGTTAGGGGGTTTCTATCAGTCTTGGGCTCCAGCAAGCCACCAGAAGGGATGAGGCAGAACAGTAGACCAAACAGGTGAAGGTCTAGAAAATAGTCAGAGAAGGAGAAAGATTGTGGTGTATTACATTTTTTGTTAAATATAACTGTGATTCCAATTATTAAACATGAGAAGGGCAGACAATGAGGGAGAAAATACAGGATTAAAAACTTGGCATCCTCTTGAAATCTAACACAAAATCCCAGCTAGTAGCATGAGCATTGAGCTTTTATATATCTTGATTTATCCTCTGAGATAAGCTTTTCTACAGAGATAAAGATCCTTGACCTCTTTTTATCAAGAACTAGCCTGGACAATAAAAACGTTGTTAGTATTTTCTCTGTTCAGGCAAAATGGCAAGCAGCAAAATTGCACAACACTGCCATGTTAGCCTAAAATCAAAACAGGCAACACAGGAGAGCCCATTTTCTCTGTGCCTAAACTCTGCAGAGTACTAGCCACACGTCCCTTTATACTCACAGTATGGCTGATAATTTGCATCACACCACAGATAGTGTCTGAGCCACACATCCACAGCAGTCTTTCTCCCAATTCTGTGCCAGACCAGTGCGTCCTTGGTCTCAAATGAGACAGCTGCACTACTATTATTTAGTTTTGTCACTATTGTCATTAATGCAGTTGTAGGACCTATAGGCTATCGTTTTATTAATTGTCACATCATTTTTACTGACACTTAGGGCCAGGCTTACAGTGTACACCTTGAATTTGTATTAATGAATGCTCTCATTAACTTCAGTGGTGCAGGGTTAGATGACAGTGTGAGACAAGCAAATGAAAAGCACTGTAGGACCTGTGAAACTTTCAATATGGGCTTAGGTCTCTGCCTAACCAGCAAAGCCCTGCAGCACATGTGAGCACAGCTGGCTTCATTCAGTGAGTGGTGGAATAAGAGTACAAACAGTCCAGAAGATGCTGAAGGTCACATTTCAGCAAAGATATCCAGCTCACATTTTGCAAGAGATAAGAATGGAGTATGCTGAAAGATGAGGAGACAAAGAGTCTTTGCTGACACCTAGAAATGCGGGAAAGAGGAGGTGACAGCTGAGGTAGTTATTAAGAATGGAGAGCAGGGATGGCATTTGCAGGCTGGAAAAACAAAGATCACAGGAAAGCAAGTAGAATCCTATACTCTGCTCGCTGCAGGTCCCTGAATTGCTTATTGAAGAAAGGAGGCTTCGTAATAGGTTTTATAGTAGGAGTCAGAATTCTGAAGTGAAAAAATGTTATGATTTTAATGACCTGTGGGGATGAACTGGAATTAAGTTGGGACAGCAGTGGTGAGCCATGCAGAGGAAGGAAGGGCTGGCAATGGCAACACACCGTTACCTGCAATAGTGCAAGAGTAGGGCTGGCCAGAACTGAGACATTAAAATTGAGGGGTAAAAAAGTCCTATCTATCCACCTGTGATTATGATGCTCTGGGGTCTTGAGGCCTGTGAGACCTACCTGACAGTTTCAGACTATGATGGACTTCTCTGTAGTGCCTTTTGCAGAATGGCCTCATCATACTGTCCTAAAGTCTGAACTCATCTCTTCAGTATTCACCTACACACTTTGACTTTGGATTGATTGCAGACCTGACATATTTTTGAGTAGGAATGGTTGAATGATGATTTAAGGTAGTGGTTGTAACAGCAGTTATAAAGCTTGTTATTCTGTGATTGTCGTTAACTTATTCATTAGGATTTTATGTATTCTTCAAGAGATTTATCTTATAAAAGAGCACTGAAATGTAGTGATATTAATATAAAACTATTACAAGCACCCAGTTTTTCTCTATTCCAAAATATTAGATGTTATATGATGTAATTAATGGCAGTCAAATGAAGAACAAACTCAAGGAAGTATTATTTCATGCAAAGTGTGGGATTTACAACCCCAAGAGACTTTTTGAGTGAAATAGTGAGTTGAGTGATTGGATTTTAAAAAGATCTAGATAATTATGTGACCATTAGCATTTATAATTATGCTAAGATAATTAAGTATAATGAAGCCTCATGCTTCTTGATATAAACAGATTACTCATATAAGTCAGGAAGGAATATGTTTTAGGAAATCAACATTTCACAACTGGCCAGGTGTATTTTGGTTTTGTTGTGCAGACTTTTTTAAACTTTTGCAATCAGACAGCGAACACATCTGTAAGCAGAATGATAGATTGAATGGGGTAGTCATCTACTTTACTCTAGAATGTCCTATCTCATCACCAGTTGAAGATAATAAAGTTTCATTGTCTATTTGTGAAACTCTTTATAAGTGTTCAAAATTGACTATTCAGAATTGCTGCAGAGGAAATCCTGTTTGGAGATATGTCAGTAACCTTATCTGCTACATCAGCTTCTTGTTGCTTTTTCACATCCAGGAATTTCATTGATGGACACGGTAGTCTCAGAAGTCAGATGCTTTTCAAAGGAAATGTCATTGATCTAACAGAGGGCAGGTTTTTGGCAGGAGAAAAAATGTCGCTGCATGAATATTTTTAACATCGACAAGATTTAAAAAAGGTTTTTTTCCTTAATAAAAGAAGTGCAAATCAGAGGTATGCCACTGCTGTTTATGAAGTTGAAAATCTGTGTTACTGTATGGCCCAGTCTGTTTCTTATTTATTCATTCATTTTAAATAAGACAGTTACAAAATTTTGCTGCTAAAAATCTTTACTTACAAGTTACATGCCTGATTTATATAACCCTGCACGTTGTAAAGATGTGCAGAGTACCACAGAGGGCATGTGGTTTGACTGAAATACCATTCTATTTTGGCTGCGTTTGGCATTTCCTTTCACATCACATCATCACAAAAACCAAACCTGATACACTAGGTATTTCTTGCCCATTTTGTCCATTATGTGATAAGGGGTACTGTTTTGCACAGGTTGAAGTATGAATTTACAGTGGTTTGTTGTTCTGAAAGAACATGTACTTAACCACTGAAGAGAAGTTTAAAAATTAGCTCAATAAGTCAATAGACTGGCATATATACCCAGTTCAAACAAAGACTTTCTGTGTTGGCAAGTTAGGCAATACTTCAGTATGTTACTTTCCCTGGCTGTAAAGCAATAGCAGCATTTATTTCAACCACTCTGAAACTGCAAAGATTTATAAACCTCCTTAAGACCTGCCTGTCAAATGTTTAAAGGATAATGGTTAGACATTGAGAACCGTGGATACTTTTATTGAAAAATAACCAAAAAAACAACTCCAGCAGCACACTTAGTGCACTCCAATCACTGACAGGCATTCAGACCATATGACCAGAATAGAAAAAGCCCCAAGTAACACCTTCTGAAATGTACATAATAAAAATGTGTGCAGATCCACTCCTATTCATCTGAATATTTGCTAATGTAAGCATAGCCAAAGAGCTTTTCAGGTCAAAGAAACTGCTATTTCAAAGAATAAATAAATGCAAGAACTCTTTTTGCACAAGCAAAGTATGTAAAATAAACATCATTATAAAACTCGATAGTTGAAGTTTCTGCTTAGACTTTTTTGCAAGCAGAGGCTGACACAGAAGACATTGCTATATATTGCATATGCATACATATATATACAGACGTGTATACATATATGTACATGCATATATGTTTGTATGTATATATGGGTATGTGTATGTATACATGTATGGGCATAATGAACTGTTCTAAAAGCTGAATGAAAAAGTTACATTCCCGTGACAATGGACCACCATACTACTTTATTCCTGTAACTAGACCTATGGTACTAGTAACCGGACAGATTTCCCACTTCATTTGCAATGGCTATAGAAAACCATAGCTCAGATTTCACCTCCCTTGTGTCCTTCGGGAATTGCTCTTATCTAGTGAACATCCTGCAACTCTATTAATCGAGCCTCATCCAAGCAATCCCTTACCCAGGCTGCAACCTGAGGAGAGGTTCACCTACATCTAACTGATGTCATACATATGCTGATGGCATCAACTTTTGAGAACATTCCTATGTTTATCTGCCTGCATATCAATCTATCACTATTATACACTTCATAGCACTGTAGCATCTGTAACTCTGTAATACATGAGCAAAAATTCAACTCTAATTTCTATGTACTCTTGAAGAAAAGGGAATCTGCAGACATTTTGTTAGGTGCAATGATTATTAATGTCAAAGCACCTGATGGGCCAGAATTGATTGAGATGGACTTCCCCTGCTCCTAAAGAAAAAATCGATTATTCTGCAGCCATGAAACAGCTCTTTCTAGTCCTCATAAAGTCCCTAGGAAGTTTCAGAAAAGTAACATACTACTGAAGTATCAACAGACAGGATCTTTATTTCTTGTTAAGCTGTCTCAGCTTCAGCCTGCCAACTGAGTCAGCCCAGCTTGGGTTATATTTCACTCACTTTTCCAAAATCCACTACTGCTGAGTCCTGGATTATCCCTGTCTAAAAATTCAGTCCCCCTGTGTCTGAAGGTGAAATTTGGTTTAGCAGCAGGAAGGTGTTAACACAACCGCACTGTGGAGATTAACATTACAGCAAATCCTCAAAAGAACCAGAAATATCCAACACACTCAAGATATCTATTTTTGATGAAAGCTTCAAAAAAGTAATAAAAGAATAGAGTTTTATAGTAGGTCAGTTATTAATTTTCTTGGAACACCAACAAGATCTTGGCAAGAAGCAACATGTCTGCAACACAATTTTTTACTTTTTATGTAATAAGAAGTGCTGTATGCCATTTAACTTTCTCTGCTCCAACTATGTATTTATTGTTTCACCTGCTTTGAACTAGGAACAGTGATCTCATTAATAAAAGGTTAGAAACAGTTTTTCGTTTCATTGTAACTGATTTAATATATACTACTGCCCCTGGTCAGTTTGTGTGTGAAGTCCCACTTCACTAATGGTGATTATGGAAGTGTTTTGAGAGGGAGTCTGAAAATTTTTTAAAGAACCAGTGACTCTATAATCGCAGGCATTTGAAGTAATCTCATTTAAAATCCAGTCATTTAGAACAAAATCACCGGAAGTATATACTAGATGTAAATGGATATAATGCTGAGTAAGTAAAGCAATTCAATGAAAAGACATGATTTAATAGAGAATGGTCAGCTATGATGTCTGTTATACTACCCTTTGATCCATAAGGGTAAAACAGAACAAAACATTTGTATCTGTCAACTACAGACTGCTCAGCTCACATTAGTCACACTTAGAGAAGAAGTTCATGTTGTAGAATTACTACCTTCCCTATTTAATCCTTCAGATCTACACGAGGTAGACTGGTGAGGAAAAGATTGTGCATCAGCTGCTAGACAGTAGTCCAAGCAAATGGCTTTGTAAAGTGAACTGGACTTGCTCACCCAAGGTTCCAGACACGTACTTCACTGGTATCTAAACTTCATCAATCTATGAATACATAGTCATTGGGTTTTAAAATTTTCCCATCTGAGCTCAAATGTTTCACACTAATACTTCTGTTATTGTAAGAAATTGAAGCAGAAAAAAAAAAAACAACCACAAAAACAACTTTTCCGTAAAGCCTCTCACAGAGCTATCATTACTGCTTCAGACACAGCAACAAAACAAACTGAGATATGTTTGGAACCACTGACTTAATATCTGCAGTATGTGCATTCGCGTATGGATGCTAGTCATGCAGGTGCATAATCATGTTAAAACTGCAAACCCGTGAGCCTAAGCTCAGGCTCAAATCACAGTTTTCTGAAATGACTTGGACAACACAGGCAAGAGCTTTTCCTGAGTAGTTTCTAGCTCTTCTACATCATATCCTCATATACTGCGTTGGGGAATGAAGAAGAGAAATATGATTAAAGTATTTCAAGCCTGACATGAATATTTTTCCAGTGGAGAGGGTTTTGATAGCCTTGTAGACTGAATTTGGAATTTGCTTTTCTTCTGTAATTGGGCTTCTAATGGTGGCAGAATCAAGGCCTGAGTAGCAAACTAAAAATATATTTAAAGGGAATGACATATCTGTGGTACAGTAAAACTATTAGGCTACTGAATGCTTGTTTTGAATTACATCAAATCACCTGAAGACCATATGGCAAATGGAAATTTTTGAAGTTAACATTTACTGATATAAAGAAAGATTTTATTTTTTTTTTAGCTAAACCTATATATGTAAACTCACTTGCTTTCAATTTTTTGTAATCAATAACCAAAGGCCAAATGCAATCTGCTACAACTACATTATCTGCAGAACAGTGAGCCATCTTCCAGTGGAGAGGCCTGTCTGCATTTTTAAAAATGCAATGAATTAAGGACCAGTCACCTAGACAGTAACACCAATTCTTGTCAAATTCACAGGAGGAACCAGGACTAAGAATATTAAATTTAGATGCTGAACTGGGGACTCAGGTGCTAATATTTTAAAAAATTAACCTATATGTCTGTCTCTAAGAGGAGAAAGTCTATTAGGAAGTTTAATTTCCCTATGCACTTTCCCATGTACATTCCATGCTATTTGTGGGTTGCAGATGGAGACAGCAGACACCAGTCCTAAGAAAAGTTTTCTTGCAATGTGACAGAATATCTTTGATAAAATTTCAAACATAATTTTGTCATTTTCTAAGCACATTTGCACATATACATTCAGCAATTAGCCAAATTATTGTCCGAAACAGTTGTCTAACACACCTAGTGAGCCTTTGCCTTTGTCCTAACACTGACAGAATGTGACTTTCACTCAATATTAATGTCAGCATATCCCAGAAAGTAGGACTTTTTCTATCAACCTGCACCTCAGGAAGTCGTCCATCATCCCCATATCACCACTGGCGCATCAGAGCTCAAATCAGCCCAGCAGTTTAATTACCTAGTTAGCATCATCTCCTCGGACGGTAAGTTTGACGGAGACATAGACAACAGGTTAGCAAAGGCATATAGAGCTTTCGGAAGACTCCATAAAAGAGTTTGCCGAAATAAACACCTGAAGAAAAGTACAAAGATCAGTGTTTACAGAGCCATTGTGCTGTCCACTCTTTTATATGGGTCCAAATCATGGGTCATTTACCGCCATCACCTGCGACTCCTAGAACGCTTCCATCAACGCTGTCTCCGTACAATCCTAAACATCCACTGGTCAGATTATGTGACTAATACGTCTGTTCTTGAATAGGCAGCAGTTATGAGTATTGAGGCCATGTTGCTGAGAACACAGTTGCGGTGGGCAGGGCATGTCTCAAGGATGAAGGACCACCGCCTCCCTAAGATCATGCTCTATGGTGAACTTGCCACTGGCTGCCGCAAGAAAGGAGCCCTGAAGAGGAGACAAAAGGATTCTCTGAAACAACATCTCAGTCTTGGCCACATTGATCTTCATCACTGGTCTACTCTGGCCTCCAATTGGGAGATCTGGAGACACACTATCCATAATGCTGCTGCTTCTTCTGAGAACGCACACAGGATCACTCTCGAGGAGAAAAGACAACGCAGAAAGAATCGTGTCTTGCTGATACCATCCAAGGAGTCTTTCTGCTGTGCCTTTTGCAACTGGACTTGTCTATCTCACATTGGCCTCTTTAACCACCAGCGTGCTTGTAGCAAATGTGGGTAGAGTCCTTCCCAAATCTTCATTCACGAAGCCTGGCCATGATGATGAATGTCAACAGCATTTCATCCAACTTGCATCATAGAGAGCAGTCCCATAGTCTCAGACTGAATCCCAATTTCTAAGAAAATCTGACCCTTTTAGACTAGAATATCCATAACAATAGAAATTCATTGAAAGTTTGCATTTTATCTTAAGGCCATTCTAAACATATATTTCTCATTTCTGGGATGTTTTTTGTCTCTCCAGGCCCAGGATTTGTAATTTTTTTTCAGCCATGCTTGAAGCGGATTTTCTATAGTGAGTCTTGAGTGGTTGTCAGAGACTGAAATGGTTAATGATTTATGCATTCTAGGAGACTTGTAGGATTTTGACTTTTCCTCTGATGGGCAGTTGGGCCTGTCCCTCCCTCCAGTGATTTCATTATACCTCAGATTGTCAGCTGGGCAGTCCCTCCCTCTGCTAATCTTGAAAGGCAGGAACCAGGTCAGACACAGAAAAACTCTGCGCAGGCCCAAGGAGAGGTTGGAGGTTCGAGGCATGGCCTGTGACACTGACCATGGATATAATAACTCATAACTTCTTGGAGTGTGGGGGCTTCCCTCCTTCACCCCCAGCAGATCAAGGCCACCACTTCAACTGACAGACATGGAAGCTGCAACTACTAAGTTCCATCGCTGGACCCCGTGGGCAGTGGCTATATACATCTGACCCCTCTCAGCTTTTCTTTCTCTTACTCTCCCTTTCTCTTATCCTGTCTTCCTCTCCCCTATGCATTTTCTCCCCCCCCAAAAGGTTATCTCTATGTCACATTGTTATATGACAGCACCCAAATGCTAGCATACCTGTTGATACAGAATTGTTAAAATAAACCTTATCAATATATGTTTTCAGACACCGATTACTCAGTGTTGTTTCACTCTAATCCACCCCAAGGGAATTATTGATAAAACCCTGGGTTACCCCCCCTCCCCTTTCCCTGGGGTGGGTTGTAACAGTGGTCTGTCTCAAGAATATTTACTCTCAATAACTGAACATGAAGTGCTGAAGTGCACAGATCAGCACTAAATGCACATTTAAGGCAATAAGAATTGTGTGAGGATAGTTGAGCAATGATTACCTGGACTTAAATGTGCTGGTACCTAATGTTTTCAAAAATGGCCATCTGTCCCTTGGAAGATGCTTTTCCTGTTTTTTTTTCCCCTTTCTTACTTACATAAGAAAGAACACTGGTCTCCTAGAACTACCATTTCATTTATTATTCATATTCTTACTTCAACCCAGTGAGAAATGAGGAATGGAAAAATTTGCATTATGCATTCTGTCCAATGAAACATGGAGCTTTATTATTGTTGCGTTCTGGTTTGCTAGGCATAATACAGCATATGAATGACTTGCACTTGTTAAAAATTTAGGAATTTTTTTTAAGGGATACTTTTTAAAATAATTACTGTAATGGAAAGCACGTGCCAAATTTATACTTTAATATTTTAGTTTATTTTTATATCCTTACATTAACATGCTTACCTAAACCTTGTGTAGGATAAAGGCCTTTCCCATGCTTGTACCTGATATGTTCCATGAGGTGGAATTTCAGTTCACAGAAATGTTATTTGACAACACTAACATTCATTATTTGTCCCTGACACTTCAGTGACTGTGACTATGGCTGAACTGCCAAATAATAGCTGTTCAGGGACCATTCTCTGGCCCTAAAGTGAAGGGCCTGGCCTGATCCTGTCTACGCTAGGTATCTCCTGTCCTTCAGGTCTCCTTCGAGCCAGTGTCCTACCCGTGAGGCTCTAACATATGATTATCGTTGTATGTGTGTGTGCTCATGATGTTCACAGTAATAGAGAAGTGTACTGCAACTTACCAAAGCAGTGCTTTTGCTGCATGAAAATAAAATTAGGGTTGTACACCTTGGCTTTTATATGCTGATATGTTTGAGGTAAAAAAGCTGTTATTACAGTTTTGGAGAAACAAGAACGACATATTGTGTCATTCTTGTTCACAATGCCCTTTTGGGAATGGTCCTTAATGCCTCCAAACCCCAAATCTGACTCTGGTCATTATGGCAGAGTATGCCACAATGTGCCAGTTGGCACAGGATAAAATCATGCCAGCAGGCTGCTGAGTAATCACGCAGTGTGGTTGATCAGAAAATGAGTTTCCACCATGACTCTTGTTACATAACTGGATAGGTGTGTTTTAAACACTTCCATAGCCTCCAGTGGTTGAAGAATGCAGCATTTGGAGGTGTGTGCTTATCTGGGTAAGTATAAGTTTTGCTCAGTTTTCCAAATGAGGCCATTAACTTTGATTTAATTACTTTTGATTTCCACTGGTGACTGAAAGTCAAAACTCCTGTTTTGTCACATTTAACATATGATAATGGGAAAACCACACTTTTTTTCATCTCTGAATTCTGGGGCTGTATATGGTCTCATAGACATGCCCAGTTTGTGATCCATGACCTGGCAAGTCAGTTCATTTTACCTGTATAACAGTTACAGGGATGTATCTGAGTCATCATCCCTAGAGCTGTTTAAAAGACTTGTAGATGGGACACTCAAGGACATGGTTTAGTGCTGGATTTGGCAGTGTTAGGCTAAGTGGTTGCACTCGATAATCTTAGAATCTTTTCCAACCTAAATGATTCTATGATTCTATAATCTTTAGAGAGGCCTTGTGCCTGTCTGTCCTCAACCATGGTCTCCTCTGGGACCCCTCAGCCACCCACGCAGCTGGAGTACGGGGCTGCAGGGCATGAGGGCTCTCAGCAGGCAGAGAAGCTGCAAAGGTAGAGAGGATAGTTATCAATGTGCCATCAATGCACATAACTGTAATTGCGCTTCTTAAAGACTTATTCTTTCCAAAATGTCACACATTATGCAGGACTGGAATTGAGAGATTAAAAAGAGCATGAACAGTTAACAATGAAGGTAAAGTCTTTGCTCCTTTCACCGCACTAATCTGCTGAGGGAAGACAGTTAAATTAAATCTGACTTCTTGAGTAGATCTCCATGCACACAGCTGTTAATTTGGGGTGAAGGAATGCACTTTGTGTGAACTCCATAGCTTTATTTTAATTATTTTTTTAAAAAATCTATTAATTTTTCTTTTGAATTCACAACATGTTTCTGTTTCTTTCAGGGAACAATATGAGCACTTTCCAGTGGCCAAAAATAATATGTCTTATTTCCAGTGGATTTTAACCAAAGACTGCACAGGTCCATGGATAAAAAATCCGCCTTATATTTCAAAGTACAAAGTTCAAATTTAGCAGATACTCGTAGTTTTATTTTCAAATTTTAACAAGTCAGATTCTCAGTTTTTGTAAATCAGCAGAACTCCACTGATATTAAGGGAACTATGTCAAGCTGCATTAGCTTAGTATCTGGCTTCGTACCTTTTTTTCCTCTTTGTGTTGAATTCAGCTTTCAGTACGCATGTACTAATAATTTGTCAGGAGTCCATAACTAAATTTTTTTTCTTTTACTGTAAGTAAAAATATAGTATGTGAAATTCTGAAAATGATTAGGCTTTGTGAAGGGAAGGTTGTAGGCATAAAAATAGGTTAAAGCTGGACAGTGGAAATGTTGACAGAGAATGAGCAAAATCATATGGACAGAGTCTTTTTGGTCTCTGCAAGGCAGAAGAAGATACAGAGGTTTCCTTCCCTCTTTTACACTGAGACACAAGACTGTTCAGAAATACAACGTGACAGCAGCATGATTTTTGCGATCAATTCCAATGTCTGAGTCTTTCAAGAACAGCCTGAGGCCACACCAGACTCCCTGATCTGTCCATTCCCTAACTGTTGATACTCATGGATTTCTTTCCCTGCTGATCCAGTCCCTTGAATTTAATGATCAATTAAATCCTTGTATTCAGTTGTATTGAATGTTTGCATCTAACAAGTATTATGCGAGAGTCCATGTATTCTGTGGGAGTCATTGCTGGGGCCAGGTTTGCTGGATGGGTGAGCTGCAAACTAGAGGCTTGCTAGGGCTGTTCCTCAAGAACCAATATTAACCTATCCACTGAGACAAAGATCTTATCTTTTTATTTGTACACTGTCCAAACAGGACAGCCTATAACTAAAACTGTTTGCAATGAAGAGTTACTTAGGCTAAAGATGAGTCAGATGCATACCTCTTAGCATATCTGAGTGCACATAATTACAAGAAAGAAGGCAGAACTGAATGCAGCAGAGCTATGGGTCTGCCCTCTTGGGTAGCTAATGGCTGATCAGAGCTAACGTGGATAAGTAGAGTGAGTGGACATGGGAGGTCTTCCTACATGTCTCCAGGAGTGTTTCTGGTTGAGTTACAATCATCTCTGCATTTTATCCCATTTTATTTAGGTAGAAATGGAATGCAAATCTGTTTGAATAAGGATAATGAGGTTCCATGAGGACACAGAGGGGCAAGGAAGCAGTGCCCATGCCATTCAGGCAGCAAACTAACCCCTCAACTAGGCAGACCCAACAAGTCTCCCTGGATCTGTCTTCCTGAAAGTCTCTCCAACAGCCCTTTGATTGAGTGTTAGATTTTTGATTCAAATCTTTACAGACTGATTATTTTTGCAATGTTTTTAAAACCCTGTAGAAATTTATAAAAGAAAAAACTATTCAATCTATGCTGCATGAACGAAAGATGATTTGGAAAATGATCAGCAACATAAGGAGAGGGCAATTTCTGAGTTACATACATACAACCATAATCAAACCTTCACATGCAATTAAAATGATGATAATTTTTTACCAGGCCTATACAAAATTAGGATTTGTGCTATGTGATTCCAGCACATGTATAGGAAGCACAAGAGACTAAGAAATGTAATAATGGAAAACTTATATGACAGTGTCTGATATTGAAAGGACAATTTCTTGAGCTTTTTCTCATTTCTCTTCCGTTTTTCTCTGGCAGCAAATTTGTAAATTTGAATTTGAAATCCTATTAATTTTATTTGTCATGTAAAAATAGACGTGCATCTAAAAACTACACATGCATCTACTATTTTTGAGAAGATTTTCATATGTATTTCTATACTTCCATGTAAATTTCAAATACAGTTTGACTGGTACTTCACAGAACAGGGTGATTTTTCACATGGTTTATATTAGCTTAGCTCACATTTATCCAACTTTGTGAACAGATTCATTTGTTGTAGTTGGATTAAATTTAGTGCCATGAAAATAAGGCATTTTTTAAGCCAAGAAAGCCAAATTTGTCCTCATTTACCTCCTGTGGAAAGCCATTAACTTTCATGAGTAGAAAGTAGAGCTGAAATTGGCTTTGTATACTGTGGAAATTGCTGCAGTGCTTTGCAACCCCTTTCCTTACGCTTTTTGTGGTTAAGAACACGTGAGATGACAAATGCAACCAAAATTTTGACAATGGATTTACTGGCTAGAAAGTTGAAAGGCTTCCATTTAAATGAGTTCATTGTAAAGTCCACAAAATTTCCAGAAAGCACCATATTTCTCAACAGTTGCATTATCACTGAAGATAGTATATGAGTGTATGAGAAAGTGAAGTCCATCATGACCTTATCTCTGCAGTGGTTAGACAATGACAGGATGAAAAACCTGCAGATAAAAAGTTCCACTGTTCCAGAAGTGGTGAAGTCATAGTTTTTTTTGCCCTCAGGATGAGTACCATCCAGGTATCCCATACTGCACACAGATGAAAATGTAATAGGTAATAAGAATGGAAACACAAGGCACATGTTTTGATTGTCTAGAGCTTAATGATGGTGCAGATAGGATTGAGTAAGAATCAGGGGGAAGGCCGACAAGGCAGATATCCTGTTGGGATTCTGTTTCAGACCAACCAACCAGCATGAAAGG